>NW_026855510.1:0-143045 GCF_026571515.1 Ruditapes philippinarum | reverse complement strand
GATTAAATTAAAGTTATACATACATATCATGTAGTTTTATCATTTTATAAACTAATGCAGACACAAAATGGGAATATTAGATAATATTATCACCTGAAGTTTAAGAATCCTCAGCAGATTTTTCCCTTCTGGTATGGCAATTTCAAATATATTATCAGTTGTGTCTTCACTGCATTTACTTCTTATCAATTCTGTGTTAACTTTCAAATCAGGCTTAGTACTTGGATTCAGTTCTAACAAAGACCTGCGTCTTTTAGTTAGATTTTCATTTGCTTCATCAGTCAAATCAATCGGATCCGATCCTAACTCAATTTTCTCCATCTTCAGCACGCTTTTACTCATTGCTAAATCTTTCTGCTCATTCTTAAGCCTCTCAGCTTTCTGTTTATCAATCTCGGCATGTTTCAACTTCATCTCGCCGAGTTTGATTTCGTTTCTGAGTTTCATTATCTTTAATCTTTTCTCTTCTTTTGCTTTCAGTATCTGTTCTCTTTTCTTCCGTTGCTGTTCTAATTCCAATTTCTTTTGTTTCTCCAGCAAAGCCTTCATCTCAAGTAAAGACTGTTTCTGTGTATGAATAGAGTTCATGTTTCTAGACTGTTTTACAGATTCTGTGACAGGGGCGACCATCACGTTTCCTTTTTGCTCAGAGTTTGACACAAGGTCATTGTCAAGAACATTTGTAATTTGTCCGATAGATGGGTTATTTATAGTAACAGTCATATTCTCTTTCATTGTATGCTTGCCAGCAGGTTTAGTCTGTAAAATATAGGTGATAACATTTAGACTTTAATATTTTAGGATTTAATTTTATTAACAAACATAAACTATATTCATTTAATTGTGAAAATTTGGAATATTTTTTAAGTTATGTAACTTGGAAGCTACTATTTCTATCAATTCAGTAGTATTCTGGACTGATCATGCAATTCTGCATGACGTTCTACCACAAGCCAAATAATATTGACCAAGACAAACAAGAACCAAGGACGTACCCATTCTCAACTTACATGTACTTAATTTCAAATATCAACATACATGTAGTAAATATCAAATATCTTACTTTATACTGAGATAACCACTATCATTTTGGGCGCAAGCACTTTTGTTTTTGTTTCATAGCAGAACAAAGGTGACCCATTCATAAACAGTTAATACATCAAACTTTGGGATAAACTGTAAAAGTTTCATAGACCTACCCAGGGAAACTTAAATTTGGGTAAAAGCAATTTTATATGGCAGGAAGTCAGTGACATTCCCCAAAAAAATTAATTAAATATTTATAAATATAAATGCTTAGTGTGCTAATTTTTCTCACCACTATGGGTCTGTTCTCTGATTGTGAATTGATTAGAGGTAGATTTGTAGATTGTACAACACGCTTTCTAACAGGCTGAGGAGCACCAATCTTATATTCGGCACAGTGTAACTCACGCCCAGCTTCTATCAAACCCTTCTGTAGAGTCTCGTACTCTGTCTTCTTCTTTAACAGTCGGTCTTTAACCAACCTTGCCTTAAATATGAACAACAAAATCATTGCTTTTATGTCATGAACCTCAATTTGTTTGGGACTGATCAAATGCAAACATATCCTTGAAAACTTTGTTCATTTGTTTATAAATATAATTATTTGACTATAAAAAATTGAACATAACCCTTTACAACAAGTGAATAAGCAACACATATGCAACATTTTATTCCCAACATAACCATTGTATGCCTGTAGCAGTAGGTTTACGAATATATTCATACAAAGAAATGTCCAAATATAATGTAAGACTTTGAATCTGTAGAGGATAGACAACGATGAAAAATTCTTTAAGTTGATTTTTTTGCGAGATTTAAGTTGCACCCTTGCTGTAACTTCATTGGTGTAGGAATACCACAAATGCAGCTATGTATTTTTTTAGGCACCCAAGAAGAACCACTGACATTATGTATGCCAACTGGATGGCTTAACAAATTTCATATACTTAAATTAACAAGAATTCATAATGACTAAAAGAATGACACCAACCTGTTTTTTGGCTTTCTCCAGATTGTCTTTATTTGCAGTGGCAACTTTCTCGGCAGCTGCTAATTGTTCCGTTAACTGTTTAACCTTTGCTTCAGATATCTTTACATTCTGTAGATACTTAGATGCCTGGTTCACTAGAGTCTTCAATAAAGTTTGGTCTTTTGTAATACTTTCACTGAAATATATATGTAATATCATCATTAAAAAGTTTTTGTCATAATCAACTAATAATAATAATAATCTCTAATACAGTAAACTCCTTTCATAATGATATTCAGACGGACCGCTGAATTTATATCATTATATCCGGATATCATTATCCTAGAGGCAATCAAGTACAAAAACATGAGTCCCGACTGCGACATTAGCAATAAGTGGAGTTTACTGTTTACTAAATGGGTTGAGAAATCATTTATGAACACTGTTATGTAAACATGTTTATAGTACTAAATTTGTATAGGAATTATTTAAGAAAACTGTTGTTTTTTTACATTTTAAAGTAAGAATTTAAGTCTCTCACATAAATGTCATATGGCAGATAACCTGTCAAACTGTCAATCTGTTAGACTTATTACATTACTCATTTAGACATTTAAGTTGTGTATATTAGTTATTTGGAGATCTACTTGTGCCTAAGCTCTGATAAAATCTGCTTATAATTTATTTTGTCTGTTTTCTGTTTATGAGATAATTGCACATGTTGGAAAAAGAACACAATTATAAAACAACCTTAATTTTTAATCAATATAAAACATTATGCTAATTGTTGAGACATTGTACAAACTACATGGCTAATTGTTCGAAAAAGAGCTATATATTTATTCTGATTATGTCTGGGCTGAAATTTCCAAAGAAGTACAGACCTTTGTTTGAGAAGATTAATTTCCTCCTGTCTTACTCTAGACATCAACGCCTGTCTCCTCTTCATCTCTAATACTTTCTCTGCGTCAACTTTCTTTGGTGACTGACCACCAGTTGTCTGGAAATAACACAATTTATTTCAATATACCTTGCCACTCAAGTAACAAATCTAAATGTAGAAAAATATGATATTGAATTTCATCAAGCTAGTAAGTAGAGTTTCCATTACAAAATCTTGTTAATAAAAATACCTCTGTTGAGCGTCTAGCCTCCTTTAGAAATGAATCAAGTCCACCGAGTAGTTTTTGTACACCAGATGGCGCTGTTTGTGACTTTTCTTCCTCCTCATCTGAAGAGTCCTCTCCAAGGTTGATAATCACAGGCTTATGAATTGGCAAATTCTACAATATCAATTTTTATATTAGCATCATAATGACAAGTCACTCTTTGAGTGAAATATCAAATAGCTCTTGAGGAAAAGTAAAATACACCTTGAAAATTTAATGTTTAAATAATAACATGTTCATAAAACACAATGCTCCTGTTTCAGTCGCATCATATTTTTTAAATCTGACTTTGCAGGTCAATCATTTTGGGGTCATGCTCAGTTTTTTGAAATGTTAGAATAAAACCCATTTCTATCTAAATGAATTGAAGATGGTATGGCAGAGGTCAAAGTTTTCTTCAGAGATCAATAT
Source organism: Ruditapes philippinarum (assembly GCF_026571515.1). NCBI lineage: Eukaryota > Metazoa > Mollusca > Bivalvia > Venerida > Veneridae > Ruditapes > Ruditapes philippinarum. The sequence goes on along the minus strand of NW_026855510.1, from coordinate 139,469 downwards.
ACATGATAAAAACAATAACCATCATCTGCCTTGATCTGATGAAATTTTTTTCTGTAAATTCAACTTACTGCCATATGAATTCTACTGTAAGCTTGTTTCTGTGGTATTGGTTTAGCTTGTCTAACAACTGGAACTGAGCTAGGAGACTGGCTTCTTGATAAAGAACTGTCACTTCTACTTGCATCCTGAAATTCAAAAGAAATGACAATGTTGTTAACTGTTGAAATTCCCTTATAAATAATTATATCTTTGAAAATAACTATTAAGACTATATGGTAGAATACTTTGTTTTACAATTTGTCTTTAAAAAATTATATATAATGAATTTTCAAAATAACTTAGCCGCAGACTTGTGAAATCTTTTAAAGAATTAAAATACATGTAGTTCATTACATCAAGAAATTTCCTTTTCAACTTTTTTTTTTAATTCTTAACAAATCCCTTAAATGTTAATAAGTTGATTTTCATATGAGTTTAAATATAGCTATTTGATTCATTCAAATCCTTTTCCTATTTGTTAAATGACCTTAATCACTTAAAACAACAAACTTAAATAGACCAATGACACTGTGTTTTTTAAGAATCTGGGGAAAAAGTGATCCCTCAGAAGCATTAAAATCTGCAAAATTACATGAAAATTGCAGACTCGCTTTGATTCAGTCTGTACATGAAGGATAATGAAAAAGTGCAACATCCCTCATACTGTCTGGCACCCAACTTTTTAAGAAAATGTCAAAATACAACGTATATATAAAAAGTTATATATACAAACCTCAAGCAGTTTTTGTTTCTCTTTCATTTTTTTCATCATAGACTGTAACAAATGTGCTCTAAGCATGGCTTCTTCTTCTTCCCCATCATCTTCTTCTTCAGTAACAACCTCTGGTACCGCCAGGGGGCGCCTTTCGTTACCAATTCCTGTAGTGTCGTCTGCTAAATTACCAAACTCTCCACTCCTATCTAAATTTACAACTTCCTTATTTCTAGAATTCCAGCTGTCTGGTATTGTTGTTGGACTGTATCCAGCTAATTTAAACAGACGTGACTCCGACATACCATGATGACTGACGTCGTGATTTATTTCTATGTTTCCGCGGAGACGATAATCCTGATCCTCATGACCATTTAAGTCATTGTTACTGTTATTAAAGTTTAAATTAGCCATATACTGTTGATTAGGCTGGAATGTGTTTGTCATTGGTAAATTATTCATAAATTGAATCTGATCATGTGACTCACTATCGCCCTCTGGTGGAGGCGGAGGTAGACTCTCTGTTGGTAACGGTGGAGGGGAACACGTTGGAAGAGGTGGGGAGTCTGATGGAGGTAATGGCGGATTTGGTGGCGGTTCACACGGCAACGGTGGAGGTGGCGGGGGCGGCAGAATGTCTCTTAACCCGCTCATCTGATCGGGAACCATTTGTAGGGAATGTTGATCCAAGAACTGGTAGGGTCTACTAATATCTTGAAACATGGCCGTGTTATATGGCATCATGGAAATGTGTGAATCGGAGAATGAGATCAAAGGCGCGGGAGGATATTGCTGTGGTTGAGAGGCTGACGCATGTATAGCAGTATCGGAGAATGACGGACCTTGTATAGACCAGCCCATAGCAGGATCATACCCTTCATAAGTCGGTTGCATTGTCTGAAAAATTGAATAACATATCTTTCTTTTCTTACACTGACATACTTTATTAGTTAAAACAGGGCCGGCAAAATCTTATATTGCCATACTTATATGTACTGACTGAAGCATTTGTTTACGTGTCTGTTTAAAATTTTATAAATTTAATTCTTGAAACTAGAAATGTGTCATCATGCCACGGATGCCCCCGCATGCAGCCAAAATTTCAGATGTTATAATATTTAGTTCCAAATTTGTTTGCACAAATTATTGTTTCATTTTAAGTTCAAAGCCCTTTAAACTTTTCAGTGTTAACACAAACCATTTTCATACAATATTCAAGGCACTGAAATTATTCAGTCTTAACCTTTTGAAAATAGCATATTTCATATTTGTAGCCAAAATAATGGCTATACATACATTTCCACAAAAGTATGAGTGCTGAAACAAAAAGTTCAAAAAATTTCCAATATTCAAGAAAGATAAGGTTGTCCAAAATCATTAAACCATGACCAAATTCAAACTTAAACTGCTTATTCCTAAGACGTATCTATATTATTTTCAAAGTGAAAGGGACATAACTCTGCCAAAAAATCATCGAACCATGACCAAATTCCAACTTGACCTGCCCATTCCTTTGACATGTCCATATGTCAAATTTGAGTTGAATATGTAACACTGTTGGTTAGATAATAAACAGAAACTGTAAATTTCATATTATTTTCAAAGTGAAAGGGGCATTACTCTGCCAAAAATCATTGAACCATGACCAAATTCGAAATTGGCCTGGGCATTCCAGAAACATATCCATATGTCAAATTTGAGTTGAATGTGTTGTACTGTTGGGGAGATAATGAACGGAAACTGAAAATTTCATATTATTTACAAAGAAAAAGGGGCATAACTCTGCCAAAAATCATCGAACCATGACCAAATTCGAACTTGACCTGTATTTTCTCATGACATATCCATATGTCAAATTTGAGTTGAATGTGTTGTACCGTTTGGGAGATAATGAACGGAAACTGAAAATTTCATATTATTTTCAAAGTAAAAGGGGCATAACTCTGCCAAAAATCATCGAACCATGACCAAATTCGAACTTGACCTGTATTTTCTCATGACATATCCATATGTCAAATTTGAGTTGAATGTGTTGTACCGTTGGGGAGATAATGACAGAAACTGAAAATTTCATATTATTTTCAAAGTAAAAGGGGCATAACTCTGCCAAAAATCATCGAACCATGACCAAATTCGAACTTGACCTGTATTTTCTTATGACATATCCATATGTCAAATTTGAGTTGAATGTGTTGTACCATTGGGGAGATAATGAACGGAAACTGAAAATTTCATATTATTTTCAAAGTAAAAGGGGCATAACTCTGCCAAAAATCATCGAACCATGACCAAATTCGAACTTGACCTGTATTTTCTCATGACATATCCATATGTCAAATTTGAGTTGAATGTGTTGTACCGTTTGGGAGATAATGAACGGAAACTGAAAATTTCATATTATTTTCAAAGTAAAAGGGGCATAACTCTGCCAAAAATCATCGAACCATGACCAAATTCGAACTTGACCTGTATTTTCTCATGACATATCCATATGTCAAATTTAAGTTGAATGTGTTGTACCGTTGGGGAGATAATGAACGGAAACTGATGATGACGGAATGACAGAATGACGGAATGACGGAATGACGGAAGGACGGAACAGGGTAACACTATATGCCCCGGCCATTACATGGCGGGGGCATAAAAATTCACCTCTCTATACAGGCTGTCAGACAATCTGGGCAAAACAGACAATTGACTTTGCCACTTCTGGTGAAAAGAAGTTAAACCATTTGAAAAGTCCAATACGTTCTACAGGGATTGCAATATAAAAACTTGGCAAAAACAGTATAGCCTCGTTGACTGCAATGTTCTAAAAATTGACTCAGCTCTATGTTGGTGACATAGTTCTTCAACTAGAAATGTGTCATCATGCCACGGATGCCCCCGCATGCAGCCAAAATTTCAGATGGTGCATTAATTTTTTTTTTTTCATTTTAAGTTCAAAGCCCTTAAAACCTTTCAATGTTAACATAAACCATTTCCATACAACGTTCAAGGCACTGAAATTATTCAGTCTTAACCGTTAGAAAAAGCATATTGCATATTTGTAGCCAAAATAATGGCTAAAAGAATGAGTGCTGAAACTGAAAGTTCAAAATTTTTCCAACATTCAGGAAAGATAAGTTTGTCTAAAATCATTGAACCATGACCAAATTCAAACTTAAACTGCTTATTTCTAAGATGTATCTATATTATTTTCAAAGTGAAAGGGACATAACTCTGCCAAAAAATCATCAAACCATGACCAAATTCCAACTTGACCTGCCCATTCCTTTGACATATCCATATGTCAAATTAAAATTGAATATGTAACACTGTTAGGTAGATAATGAACAGAAACTGTAAATTTCATATTATTTTCAAAGTGAAAGGGGCATTACTCTGCCAAAAATCATCGAACCATGACCAAATTTGAACTTGACCTGCGCATTCCAAAAACATATCCATATGTCAAATTTGAGTTGAATGTGTTGTACCATTGGGGAGATAATAAACGGAAACTGAAAATTTCATATTACTTTCAAAGTGAAAGGGGCATAACTCTGCCAAAAATCATTGAACCATGACCAAATTTGAACTTGACCTGCGCATTCCATTGACGCATCCATATGTCACGTTTGAGTTGAATGTGTTGTACCTTGAGGGAGATAATGAACGGAAACTGAAAGTTTCATATTATTTTCAAAGTAAAAGGGGCATAACTCTGCCAAAAATCATCGAACCACGACCAAATTTGAACTTGACCTGCGCATTACTTTGACGCATCAATATGTCATGTTTGAGTTGAATGTGTTGTACCTTGAGGGAGATAATGAACGGAAACTGAAAATTTAATATTATTTTCAAAGTGAAAGGGGCATAGCTCTGCCAAAAATCATCGAACCATGACCAAATTCGAACTTGACCTGTATTTTCTCATGACATATCCATATGTCAAGTTTGAGTTGATTGTGTTGTACCGTTGGGGAGATAATGAACGGAAACTGAAAATTTCATATTATTTTCAAAGTAAAAGGGGCATAACTCTGCCAAAAATCATCGAACCATAACCAAATTCGAACTTGACCTGTATTTTCTCATAACATATCCATATGTCAAGTTTGAGTTGATTGTGTTGTACCGTTGGGGAGATAATGAACGGAAACTGAAAATTTCATATTATTTTCAAAGTAAAAGGGGCGTAACTCTGCCAAAAATCATCGAACCATAACCAAATTTGAACTTGACCTGTATTTTCTCATAACATATCCATATGTCAAGTTTGAGTTGAATGTGTCCAACCGTTCTTGAGATAATGAACGGAAACTGAAATTTCATATTATTTTCAAAGTAAAAGGGGCATAACTCTGCCAAAAATCATCGAACCATGACCAAATTCGAACTTGACCTGTATTTTCTCATAACATATCCATATGTCAAGTTTGAGTTGAATGTGTCCAACCGTTCTTGAGATAATGAACGGAAACTGAAATTTCATATTATTTTCAAAGTAAAAGGGGCATAACTCTGCCAAAAATCATCGAACCATGACCAAATTCGAACTTGACCTGTATTTTCTCATGACATATCCATATGTCAAATTTGAGTTGAATGTGCCCAACCGTTCTTAAGATAATGAACGGAAACTGATGATGACGGAATGACAGAATGACGGAAGGACGGAAGGATGGAAGGACGGAAGGACGGAAGGACGGAAGGACGGAATGACGGAACAGGGTAACACTATATGCCCCGGCCATTACATGGCGGGGGCATAATTATTGCCAAAAACTCTTAAGACAGTAAATTGAAATCTACACATTCACATCATAATAAATGTTATATTTTCCTTTTTTATTCTTTGGTTGTCTGAACAATGCTTTTGATTTGTGTATAACATGATACAGGACTGGTTCTTTGACAACTAAATTACAATTAATTTACTACCTCGCTATTAACGGTATAGAATGGAAGGATTAATAGAAGGGAAAAGGCCCGGACACAGTAGAATGTACGTTATAAGCGGAACCTGGTATAAACCGATCTTGTTATAAGTGTAGTAGACTGTATATAATGATACATTTCTTCCACATTAAGCAAATCTTGAAATGCTATATAAGAAATTGTTAAAAATTTTTGAATAATTTGTATTGCATTTGTATTACCATATACATGGGTTGCATAGCATTGTAGAAATCCGGTTCAAACTGCAATTCTTCAACTGGGTTAACAGGAGCTGTAACATAAGAAATCCCAAATTCACCATTTTATGAATTCCATATTTATATTACAAAATTTCCCCAGCAAGAAGTTGACCATGAATGGGTCTGGGATATTCTTCAACAATTGAGTTGGTAATCATTTAGCTTTGTCAAAAAGCCAAAAAAATTAGCTAGAATTTCTAACTACATGCATGTTTTAAACCTCCTTTATTTAAAATAAAAACCATCCTCAAATCTAAAGAGCCTCTATGGCTAAAAGGTTAAGGCAATTGACTGTAAATCATTTGTCTATCACTGCAGTTGGTTCTTTTTTCAATGAATTCTTGAATTCTTTCATGTAATGAAACTGTGTAGCTTGCATGCTTAAGATAGATGATTCTATTAATAAGGACAACTTATGCCTGACAAAATAGATGGAAGGGCTCCTTAAGCCTTTCTCCAACAGTGAAGCTAAAGATTTGCAATACGACCTTTTATCATGTCACTAAATTGACTTTTGTTGATGAAACATGATGAAAAGAATACCAATCAAGTGTATGATATTACAAAATTTATCAGGCTTGGAACAAAAATAATGAGCCTCTCCTTCTTTTTTCTTTGGCTTGCCTGATAAATTTTGTAATATCAGAAATTAGCATAGCATTCTCTATTTATATGTTGGTATGACTTTAAACCAAATCCCCTATAAAAAAAAGTTGCAGAATTTTATCACTTTCCTTGAAAAATACAATTTCAATGTCTTGTAGATATAGATATAATAGAATAAGAAGATATATAAATATATATACCAGCAGGGGCTGATTCCGGATCACTGTCTATATCCATCTCTACCTCTTCATAATTGTCATGTGTGGGCTCTGAATCGACACCCTCTATAGTCTTTGAGCTCACCTTGATTAACCAAGAATACAGTGTTTAAGTGAAGAACATATTGAAACATTTTATATTGAAACATTTGAGCCGCGTCACGACAAAACCAACATAATGGGTTTGCGACCAGCATGGATCCAGACCAGCCTGTGCATCCGCGTAATCTGATCAGGATCCATGCTGTTCGCTTACAAACCCTTTAACAAGTAGAGAAACTGATAGCGAACAGCATGGATCCTGATCAGACTGCTCAGATGCGCAGGCTGGTCTGGATCCATGCTGGTCGCAAACCCACTATGTTGGTTTTGTCGTGACGCGGCTCATTTTATATAAGATTCAAATCATGAAATTCACTTTTTCTATAACCATTGATGGGTTTATATTAATTTACAATAAAACATACTTATAAGTTACATTGAAGATAAAAAAGTAGTTTTTACATTTAAAGCACTTGTTTGTCAAGCTTTACTCAAGAGGAAAAATGAACACCAATTCCTTTCCTTATAAAGCTTACAAAAGGTCTCCGGAAATTTACTAGAATTTGAAGTAGCTAGAATTGAATTTTAAATGCCTCTTAAAAAGATGCAAACATCATGAAATACAAAATTTTAAATAGATAATACACACCCAAAAAACTTAAAGGCCCAAAAATGAGTTCATATTGATAAAAATTATTAGAATACTTTAACAATTTCTTCACCTTATAACTAACAACGTGTTCCAATTGTAATAGACAGTAGATACATGTACAAATACAAAAATTCCATCAAACAGAATAGATTCAGCTAAAATTAAGGTACATTCAAAAACAACTACCTTCACATCCAAGGCTCTTTTCTCCGACTCTTTTGACAGATTTTTATCGAGCATAGACAGAAGTCTAGCAATTTTTTCCTCCGGGTCATCAAGACTAAGTATCTTCTGTATATCATTTGAATCTGCTAGATAACTTCTTTTGTCTGACGAGTTACGTCGAGTGACCGGTCTTTCCTCTTTGCTGCTCAACCGTAATCTTCCGGTACTAATACTTGACCTAGAAGGGTAGCTATTTTGTCTAGTTCTAGTATATGGAATGGGTTTTCTTGGTGTTCTGTCATCTATTTTATAAGGTCTACGTGAAGTAAATGAGCTTGTTTTGTAAGATCGTAAAGCAGGTGTCCGTGCTCGTAAAAACCTCGAGTGTCTCTGAGCCCTTGCTGAAAATTCCAAGGAGTACAATAAGGTAAATAACCTATGAAAAAAAATTACTTGAGTATGATTTACAAGCAATTTTAAAGTATCATCTACATAAAGTTTATCATATAACAGAAATGAAATCAGGTATAGAATAATTTGAGAAGTAACACATTTGATCAATATGAAAAGAGAGCAAGAATAAAATTATATTTTAACATCAACATTCTAATTTTTGGAAGAGTGTAAATGGGTTACTCAAAATTGACAGCCTTCATATGATGGGATTATAAAATCTGTAATAAGTTATTTTAAATTTTCAACAAATGATCATCAAGTAAGAGGCAATATTTTCTATGTTTAAGCCAAACTAGACAACAATGTTATGATGAAACTTAACTTTCAATTCACACAAGCTTACCTATTTAATGAATCAATAATGTTATGCTATAAATTGCAAAAGAAATCAATGCAGTTTGTTACCATCATTTTTGCTTTTGTTCCTGTTCTGTGATTTTGACAAACCATCTCTATTAGAAGGTCTTTGAAATGTTTTAGGTGATGATTTTTCACGAGATGTTCTTCTTGTGGTTTTACTTGATTCATCACTTGCCTAAAAATAAAAATGACAAAAAGATTAATTCTTGCCCTGAAAATTGACACTGCCCTGGCAACAGATGGACTATGAATAGAGCTCATTAAAGGTCCACAAATCTCCCTTACTATCCCTCATGTATGGAGCTCATAAAAGATCCACAACTCACCTTTACTATCCCTCATGTATGGAGCTCATTTAAGGTCCACAACTCACCTTTACTATCCCTCATGTATGAAGCTCATAAAAGATCCACAACTCACCTTTACTATCCCTCATGTATGGAGCTCATTAAAGGTGCACAACTCACCTTTACTATCCCTCATGTATGAAGCTCATAAAAGATCCACAACTCACCTTTACTATCCCTCATGTATGGAGCTCATTAAAGGTCCACAACTCACCTTTACTATCCCTTATATATGAAGCTCATTAAAGGTCCACAAATCTCCCTTACTATCCCTCATGTATGGAGCTCATAAAAGATCCACAACTCACCTTTACTATCCCTCATGTATGGAGCTCATTAAAGGTCCACAACTCACCTTTACTATCCCTCATGTATGGAGCTCATTAAAGTCCACAACTCACCTTTACTATCCCTCATGTAAGGAGCTCATTACAGGTCCACAACTCACCTTTACTATCCCTCATGTATGAAGCTCATAAAAGATCCACAACTCACCTTTACTATCCCTCATGTATGAAGCTCATAAAAGATCCAAAACTCACCTTTACTATCCCTCATGTATGGAGCTCATTAAAGGTCCACAACTCACCTTTACTATCCCTCATGTATGGAGCTCATTAAAGTCCACAACTCACCTTTACTATCCCTCATGTATGAAGCTCATAAAAGATCCACAACGCATCCTTACTATCCCTCATGTATGGAGCTCATTAAAGATCTACAACACACCCTTACTTTCCCTCATGTATGGAGCTCATAAAAGGTCCACAACTCACCTTTACTATCCTCATGTATGAAGCTCATAAAAGATCCACAAATCTCCCTTACTATCCCTCATGTATGGAGCTCAAAAAGATCCACAAACTCACCTTTACTATCCCTCATGTATGAAGCTCATAAAAGGTCCACAACTCACCTTTACTATCCCTTATATATGAAGCTCATTAAAGGTCCACAAATCTCCCTTACTATCCCTCATGTATGAAGCTCATAAAAGATCCACAACTCACCTTTACTATCCCTCATGTATGGAGCTCATTAAAGGTGCACAACTCACCTTTACTATCCCTCATGTATGAAGCTCATTAAAGGTCCACAACTCACCTTTACTATCCCTCATGTAAGGAGCTCATAAAAGATCCACAACTCACCTTTACTATCCCTCATGTATGAAGCTCATAAAAGATCCACCTATCACCTTTACTATCCCTCATGTAAGGAGCTCATAAAAGATCCACCTATTTTCCTTACTATCAATTCATGTATGGAGCTCATAAAAGATCCACAACTCACCCTTACTATCCCTCCGTGCGAGGAGTTCTCACTTTCCTCAGTTTCACCATCTTCCCTCGCCTCAGCTAATAATGAAGCTAGGGCATTACGACGTAACTCTAACAGATCTAATTCATCATCAAATTCCTCATCTTGGACCTCTACATCACCAATATCTTCTTTTGTCTCTTCCTGCAAATAAAACATTTGAAAATATTCATGATAAAGTATATGTTAAAAGCCTGAATTATAGATCTGAACTACTGAAATTTAATTTTCGTAAATAAATTTTATTTTTAGAAGTGTCTTGTACCATTCTATATTGATCATGGTAAAAATTTGCTGACTATATCATCAGTTTATGCAGCTACAAAATGTTGAATTTTTTTTCGATGACCAATAATTATATATCAACTGCTTGGTGCGTAAGGGTTGTAACTCCACCTATTTATCATATGGGTTACAACCCTTTTGCACTAAGCCAGCTTATTATGTTTAAAGATCTGAAATCTTGAACTTCAATTTGATTTTCTTAAATGAATTTTAATTTTAGGAGTGTCTTGTACAATTCTATATTATTTTTGGTAAAACTTTGCTGACTATATGAGATCATCAGTATATGTAGCTAAAACATGTATAATATTGCAAACCAATATTCAACCTTAACTTTATTAACAAAATTATTTTTACAAATTAAAGTAAAACATAAGCTGCCTGATTTAAAGTAATGTAGTTTGTAAAATGTCTGTTTTTAAGAATAAAGATTTTAAAGTAATACCTTTATATTTTCAACTTGTTTCTCTAATACAGATTCTGCAGTATCACCAATTACTTGTTCAGAAGTCAATCTTTTTTTCTCAACCGATGCAGTAGCGGCTGTCAATGTACATATAAAACATATAACAGCAGCTACAACTACATAATACATTAGCTGACAATGTTAAAATATAATTTAAATTATAAATATCATTTTTTTATCTAGTCTAGCAGCTTCAAATGTGTGGTTACAGGATGTGACTGTGGGACTGTATCTTTAGACTGGCATCCTATATATATCTCTAAGGACTACTTTCTTTATAGCCTGTAAGCCAATTAAATTAATATCATGCTTTTCTTACATGTAGCCTGAATGTTTAAGGTATTTTTTTATTTATTTATTATTTCAATTTTCTCAAATTCCCAAAATGTTGAATAATTTTTTCAGAAATTATGTTAACCCATTACTTCATATACACGCCTTTTAACGCCTTTTTCACCCCCCCCCCTTTTTGTTGTCTCAAATGGTGAAAAATGCATTATTTAGGCCCTTAACACTTGTTTTTGTTTGAGAAATGTTGTTAAAAAAAGTGACCACTTTTTCGGCGCGGCCCCCCAACCAAAAGATACATCAGGGGGTTGCCAGAAGGGGGATGTGCCCCCTTCTGTTTGGGGGGGTTTGAAGGGGGGCGGAGTCCCCCTCATCGCCAAGAAAATTTTGGACTTGTGAGAGGCTATAAATGACCCCAGATTGATCATAAGGTAACGTGTAACCAACGCTGAAAAGCATTTGACACTGTCTCCATCCATTGAGAAGTTGCAGCACTTTGAAATCAATTATGATGGAAAAAATCAACGCAAAATAGTGATTTTGGGCAATTTTGAGATGCCCCCTCGTTGCCATGGTAACAGAAAATTAAAGCCTAAGCTGAGCATGTTGTTGCAAGGGCAATGGTCCAGTCAACATTTGTGCCAAGTTTGATTAGTGTTGAAGCAGTTTTTATAGCATTATAGCAATTTGAACTTGTAACGGGAGACTTTTCAATGAAAACAGCCATTTTTCACAAAATGCTCATGAAGTAATGGGTTAAAAAGCCTTTTCCAAAATAGCTGGAAAAGGCCCTGCCTTCTGACTGACCTACCTGGCTCATGAAGAAGGTCTAATGGGTGTTTAATACAAGCTGGCTGTCTCTGAATATCTTTATACTGTTGCAATAATGTCTGGTAGCTATCCCCGTCATTTGTTGTGCCTTTTTTATATTTATCCATTGAGGTCCTCAGTTTTCTGTTGTCCCATACTAGGATATTGTTAAGGATAAAGAAAGAGAACTTCGAGACAATTTGTTTAGATATTAAATATAAAAATAGAATCCAAAGAAATTAACTGTTCAAAGAAATACATTTTTTAATTTAAAGCTTATTTAAACAGTGTAAGAAATTAGGCTTTGAATCGACTAGGCTGGTTAGACTACCAGATTGGAATATACACTAGCCCAAAAGACATTTCACTAGCATGATTCATTTGTTCAAAACAATTGTTTATAATGCCTCTCAAAATACAGTAGCCTGGTCGGGCTTGTTACTGTGAAAAATTCTTTATTCCGTATCGTTTGGTCTGTCCGGCTTTTATCCAAGTAACATGTATTCAAAATGGCGTCGATAAAGGTGCCAAACCTGGGAAAAAACAAAAATCTATGTCAGAGGTGCACGCAGAACAGCAGAAAAAGGAGGAAAAGAATAGACCTGAGAGAAATTTAATGAAAAATGGAAGCAGGTCCGTGAATTGTTGGTGTACGCCATGGATGAGGTGAAAATGTGCTGTACGGAATTTTTACGGCGAAAATATTAAAACCGAAAAGTGTCTTAGAAATACAAACTCAAGTGACGGATTTCATTTTGGTCTGACAGATTTCCATGGTATGTAAGACCGAATGTCTGACACTTTTTGAAACTTAAAGTCGGGAAAAATATCAGGCATTCAGAAATTATAAACTCAAATATGATTTATGATGTAATTTTAAACCTTAATTTCACAAAAAAATTGCAGTTGTTGTTTATTGTATACATCATGACATGTATTATGTTTAAACTTTAAACTATCTTATACTATAATGTGCATGTCCATTATCTTCCCGCCACTCATATAACTGGAACATTGAGTGGTCATAAAACAATAGAACTAGCAATACATGTCAGTGTCATATACATGTATATATATATATTTTAGTGCAAACTCTGTATACATTTTAACAAATACAATGTAGACCTATAATACAACAGCAATGCAACTATAATGCTATGTACTAATGTAGTAAAAATGTATCCTGATTTTATGTGTAGCAAAACTTTAACATTGAAGCAGGGCTCTCAGTAGGGTCAGAATTTCACGAGTCATTGACTCTTTGGCCAAAATTTTCAGGAGTCAAACCAGTTTTTTCTTATGTCATTTGACTACATGAATCATTTTCATGTTACAAAAATGACTGTATGGGAAGTCATTTTGAGTAGACTTTCAAGTCTAAATTGATAATATCCAACATGGAAAAAATGCCTAGCTATATTTCTTCTACCAAAAAAAAAAACAAATATATATATATATAATTGCATCTTTACTGTAAACTGTAAAAGAATAAAATAAGCAGCAGCTTTGGGAAACAGACAAAAACCCTCCCGGACAAAAGCCCTCCAGTCAAAAAATGACAGGGCGGACAAAAGCCCTCCCGTGAAAATGACAGGGCGGACAAAAGCCCTCCCGTGAAAATAACAGGGCGGACAAAAGCCCTCCCATGAAAATGACTGGGCGGGCAAAAGCCCTTCCGTGAAATTAACAAGGCGGACAAAAACCCTACGTAACAAAAATAAATAAATCGTATGTATGTTGAATACCTGTGTTTTTTTCAATGCACTCAACGTATTAAAATTGTTACATATATTTCTTGTTGTTTTCAATTGGCCTAAGTATGTGTATGAGCTAGAACCACCTTTTATTCTGAATATACCTTCCTGAAATGTTTAACGAGGTAACTTTTTACATGAATGTCGTTAAAAACAAGATCACTTTTAAAAGTAATTGACTCATTACAAGGCACATTATAAATGTCTAAATAACTTTTAAGTTAGATAATTTTAACTTCTTTTCATCATTTATTACTCTACTATTAATCTTAACTAATCCTTCATATCTACGTGGATAAATATGAACTTACAGATTTTAGCACAAATTATTCAGATGTCTCTCAGGAATGTGTTCAAGCTCATACAAACATGCTTATGCCAATGGAAAACAAAAATTTTCGTAACTACATTTTTAAGTGCATTGAAAAGAAAATATAAACTATACATATATGTATTTGCTGCTGGAGGGCTTTTGTCCGCCCTATTATTTTCACGCGAGGGCTTTTGTCCGCCAAGTCATTTTAACGGGAGGTCTTTTGTCAAATTAAATATTTTTTGCCATATCACCATTAATCAGTTGTGTTTTAGAGCAACATGATATCTAAGCAAATTAAAGAGCTCCATTCAATATAAGGTGTGTCACAGGAAACTAAACAACTGAAATTTAATATAATACATTATACACCGATATAAATTAACACTTTCGGAACCTATTCTTATCAGTAGTTTTTTCAGTAAACATAAAAAATTGCCTATCTCACTGTATAAATCATAATTATGTAGGTTTAACAGTTTATATAAATACTTTTATGTCAAAAGATGTGTTGAAGTATATAGTCATACTATCACGAAGCTAAGATCAAAAGCTTTCGATTGGTGTAATAAATTTTAAAATAGGACATTAAATCACATCAAACTAGCGGTTTAAAAACGGCTTATTTTGTTTTAGCGTAAGAGATATTGATTTTTTTAGAAGATAAGGTTAACAACTTGTATTTTTTCTACTTGATATACCTCGGTTATTTACATAGTTCATATCAGAAGTGTTTATGGGTGTACTGACTTTAACCATACCGACTTTGGACGGACTTTAGCTATACCGATTACCGGAAGTTCTATACAGGAAGTTGATAATAATCATTATTTGGATTGTTTCTTGTTTGTTCCTTACGTTTCATTGTGTTCAGTTGTTTATCCCAGAAGCTTTGCTTTCATTGGTTAAAAATGGTTTGTGTATTGTTGTACACAATTGTTTTTTACTGTTGAGCCGGAGTTCTGAGATACCTCAGTTTGGTCACGGTTGTTCTGAGGGCGAACATCAATGTTATGGTATAGCTGTTTATTTCTTCGGATTGTGGATCTCCATGGAACTCTATGATAGTTTGTAACTTTTGGTTTTATTCTGTTTTTATACTTGCTTAGTTGAACTGTGCATTAATTACAGTTTACTCTTTATAAAAAAAAAGTTGCCATTTTGATAAAATTATTTGTTTCAATACTTTACTGTAAATTTTGATATTTACTTATGTGGAGTTATGTAAAATTAGAATGGCGACATTGGGTAATATTCATTAACTCTTTATTTAATTAACTTGAAATAATATGCACATTATTTCTGTCTGTACACTTTATTGATATTTTAACTTTGCAGCAATCTAGACTAATATCACGTGTGAAAGGAGGTTTGTTGTAATGTGAGGGAAAGAGTCAATACCATATATTGGTATGTCTATATTCTATTGTATTGATTTATGTTTGTCATAAGATGGTCATTATTTTAAGATGTCACTGAATTTACTGTCATGTGAATTTATTGCATATCTAAATGCTGGAATTAGACTGGAATGATGTATTAAATGCATTTATTGCATATCTAAATGCTGGAATTAGACTGGAATGATGTATTAAATGCATTTATTGCATATCTAAATGCTGGAATTAGACTGGAATGATGTATTAAATGCATTTATTGCATATCTAAATGCTGGAATTAGACTGGAATGATGTATTAAATGCATTTATTGCATATCTAAATGCTGGAATTAGACTGGAATGATGTATTAAATGCATTGTCATGTAATTCACTTGTTTGAATCTTTTTCTTATTAACATTCTATGTTTAAGGTTGTCATTACAATACTCAGGGCTCATCCTGGGGGGAAATTTTAGGGAGAAGTGACTTCCTCGCGAAAAATAGGGAGAAGGGAAACAACTCAATGTGTATGCATTAACATACATGGCTATAAATCCTTTAACTATAATATAAACACAATCTATTTATCAGCTATTTATAAGCTTTCTCTAAATATTTGTTTATATATTTTCATGTAGATTTATTGATAATAATGTGTAAGAAAAAGTATGATGAATAAATTAATTTTATATTATTACTTTCCTCACTTTTAATAGAAGATAAAGTTACATTGGATATTGCTTAACAATATCTGTCTATTCTGTTAGAATGATTACAGAAATTCTTTTATGATCTTGTATGTTGTAATGTCACATTTATGTGCATATAATTATGCTTATAAAACAATTTTCAAACATCGAAGAATATGTAAAATATGTACTGCAAACATTTGTGCACATTATATTTGATCACTAAAATTATATACATTCATTTCTTATTGAAAAATTTGACTGAGAAATTATAGAAAATAAATTTCTAATTACCTCCCTTTATTTTCATGAAATGTTTAACTCGTAATATCTTTATAAATAATGCTTTTTGAAATTTACAATATTGATAAATCTTAATCTGAGCGTCATATTTATGACATTAAAACAAATATATATATTGAAACTATAAGAACACTTCTTTCCTGACAAATTTTGTTGTTATATACATGTACACATGATATACGACCGATATGTAGCATGCCGATCATGATTCGTAGTTTTTCCGGGATGTCGTGCCCACGTGCATAAGCTGTGTCAAATTTGGCATTTCTACAAAGATAACAATGTCAAACACTCTCACTGTTTTCAACATATCAATCGTAAGATTTTTGCGAATTGGCTTTCTTAAATTTTCGCGTAGGTGTATCAGAATCAGCAACTTTCTTTTACTGCTAGGTTTGGGCATTTCGCCCTGTAGCCATGACGTGAGCGACAACAATTTTACAGTAAAAATTGATGTTATTGGACTGAAATCATTCAAAACTATGATTAAGTTTTTAATCCGGTCGCTGATCATTAATGAAATTGATTATTTTTAATTGACTAACAGTTTTGAGATAGCCGTGAAAAACCCATTGCACATCGCCATTACTCGGGTTAAACACCGCGTTTAATTAGGGAAGATATGCACGTGTTTAGATGATCGGGGTAAAAACAATCTATAATTATCGCCTAATCCCGTATTAAACTCGCAAAACTACCCGTTTCGGGCTGATGCTCTCACTATTTACTGTTTAGAGTAGGCGGTCTATCGCTTTGCATACAGGTAGAAGGGTAGTATAAAGCGACGCTCTGATTGGATAATGATAATTAGCAGTCGTCATATGGGCGGATACAATCTCTGCTCTTTACATCGCCAAGTAATTAGTCTTTGGGAATTAAGATTTTATCGGCGATGTTGACTTCTCTTTGATCAATTGTGAGAGCGAAATGGAAATATACATGGCGAAGTTTTCGCCTGAATCGCCCTTCCGGATAAGCCCTGAATACTACTGATGTATCTTAAGTTTGATTAAATGGAGATGAACCTACACAACCTTGGTTTTCTTTGTCACATTTAAAACAAGGTTCAAGTTTACACTGACTTAAACTCAAAGGATACTCTTGGACGTTGGAGATTTCAATG
Organism: Ruditapes philippinarum; assembly: GCF_026571515.1. Taxonomy (NCBI): domain Eukaryota; kingdom Metazoa; phylum Mollusca; class Bivalvia; order Venerida; family Veneridae; genus Ruditapes; species Ruditapes philippinarum. The sequence goes on along the minus strand of NW_026855510.1, from coordinate 121,955 downwards.
ATATTTCCGAGGCATCTGTTGTTGATTCTCTTCTGTTGCGATTGGAGTTGACTGCGGAATTATTCTTAATGACAATGCAAGCTCTTTCCTGCTCTTTTTTCTTGTGACTGTGAGGTAGAGGAGATGGTTGTGGTAAAATTTGCCTTGGATTTGGCAAAGTGCCATGGGTTGATGACTGTGTTTGTTGAACATGTGATTTAAATTTGTGGTATTGATCAGGTCTACTTAGCTTTCCAAATTCAGAATTTGGTTTGAAGTTCGTAGCACCATTTAAATGTGAGTTAGAATTACCAGTCAGTTTTGAAACGCTGAAATTTTGTTTACTTTTGCCGTTTTCGTCCTCATCTGAAAGTTCGCCTTCCTCTTTCGATTGACGGTTCTCCATAACTTTGTTAGCGTCTGTTAACTAAGCAATTACTAAGAAATAAATTATCTATTAGCATTTTCATTGTAAAGAATTAAATAACACAATTGGCAGCGAAAGTAGAATATTGCAAAATAATTTCTTTTCTTGGTTTTCAATGTGTCATTTTTTTTAGTTCATGTGATAATTGATAGAAAGCAGGCTTCACAAATCTAAAAGACGATGCGCCCATTTAAAACGGCTGAATGGTACTAAATATTTTCGCTTATAATTAGATCTACATATTCTTTAGTAAAACACTTTGAATTCACCAGAATGATACAGTCATATATCATTATGTCAGAACGGTACAAGTCAACCCGGCCCCAAGTCAACCCGGCCCCAAATTGGTCAACCCGGCCCAAAACCAATGTTATTTCTGGTCAACCCGGCCCCATTTTTTTATTATTTATTTTGCTTTAAAATGTAAGTTTACACTTATCAAGAAATAAAATAAAAATTAACAACAAAAACAAAATTTCAACGATGATATCTATTATTATTTATTTTATATAAAAACTATCAATATTAACAAACAATTTCTTCCACCAGCTGACTAACTTGAAGACCACGTCGAATGGCCTGATATGAAAGGAGCATTTGCGTAACAAAGGATAATTTATTTTATTATCATCTTAGTGACAACAGAAATAACTATAAAATCGGCGATGGTTTGTTCCTTCTTAAACAATAAATAAGATTTTTTTAAACATTAATAGAAATTCTATGCATTTCTTCCTAATTATCGCATTAACACTCACGAAACTATCTTTAATTTACATCGAATAAAGACATGAAATATACTACCAACTTATTTAAAGGACTTGTTTTCACTGCTATACCATTTTTGTTAATTGATTGCTTTAAACTGTTTGATTACCACATCTGGATTAATGTTGATGTACATATAATTGTTGATGTTATATTCATTATCACCGTATTAAAGACTTAATCGGCGCAATTAAATTTACCGACACTTTTATGCCAGTTCATGTTTTTTTTACTATTGTTCTATAGTTAATAATCTTCAATTAATAATAAATCATTTTTATTCCATCATACAGCAAGATGACTTAAATAGTTTTCTTTGAAAAATATATATTTTGGGGACGGAATGACCAATTTTGGGGCCGCATTGACCAAATAAAAATACTTTGGGGCCGGATTGACCAATTTTGACCAAGGTATAGGAAACTCCACATATGACTGCCTATCAGATTCCAGATTTGTGTGGCACTGCACCAAATGTGGAGATATAAATTATTTTACCTCTCTGTCTGAATCCCTAAATTCACTGTATGAAAATACTAGATTCTCCCCTCACAATTCCATCATGAGTGAAGATAGCACTTGATTTCTCCTCCCCCCATAGATCACACATTAGTTCAAGCAGTCCAGGCACACAACCAATTGCTACTTCCACCCCTAATCCCAACAAGAGCCATGTCAACATGGCCATCCCCCGCCGATTGTGTTTGCTCATTGGAAGAATGTATATGTAGTAGAGCAGAATAATTCCATTTAAAGAGGTCTTTTGGTAATGAAAACTGATGGCTATAGTGATTACAGATTTGAAACCTATGTGAATACTGATGGCTGAAAATAACAAAGGGCAATAACTGAAAAATAATGCAGGGTAGGTTGTCATTCTTGTGTGCTGCATCCCTCCTCAGTAAAATCTATCCGCCTATGAAGTTTCAAGTTGATACCTCAAATACTTTTTGAGAAAAAAATTGAATTGAAAAATTAAGTATGAAAAATAACAAAGGGCAATAACTCAAAAATTATAAAAGGTAGAGTTATCATTCTTGTGCACTGCACACCTCCTGAGTTAGATCTATGCACCTTTGAAGTTTCATAATGATATCTCAAAGGCCTTTTGAGTTATGCTCTGGACAAAAATTAATTTTGAAAAATAAAAAAAGGGCAATAACTAAACAATTATGCAGGGTAGAGTTATCGTTCTTGTGCACTGCACTCTTCCTGAATGAGATCCATCCACCTATGAAGTTTCAAGTTGATACCTCAAATACTTTTTGAGATAAGCTCCGGACAAAATAGTATGAAAAAGAACAAAGGGCAATAACTAAAAAATTGTACAGGGAAGAGTTATCATTCTTTTGCACAGCATTCCTCCTCAATAAAATCTATCCACCTATGACATTTCATGTTGACATCTCAAACACTTTTGAGTTATGCTCCACTCGGGTGAAAAATTATGTATGAAAAATAACAAAGGGCAATAACTCAAAATTTATAAAAGGTAAAGTTATCATTCTTGTGCAGTGCACACCTCCTGAGTGAGATCTATGCACCTATGAAGGTTTATTTTGATATCTCAAAGGCTTTTTGAGTTATGCTCTGGACAAAAATTAATTTTGAAAAATAACAAAGGGCAATAACTCAAAAATAATGCAGGGTAGAGTTATCATTCTTAAGCACTGCACTCCTCCTCAATGAGATTCATCCACCTTTGAAGTTTCAAGTTGATACCTCAAATACTTTTTGAGATAAGCTCTGGACAAAATAGCATGAAAAAGAACAAAGGGCAATAACTCAAAAAATGTATAGGGAAGAGTTATCATTCTTGCGCACACCATTCCTCCTCAATAAGATCTATCTACCTATGACATTTCATGTTGATATCTCAAACACTTTTTGAGCTATGCTCCACTCAGGTGAAAAATTAAGTATGAAAAATAACAAAGGGCAATAACTCAAAAATTATGAAAGGTAGAGTTATCATTCTTGTGCACTGCACACCTCCTGAGTGAGATCTATGCACCTATGAAGTTTCATGTTGATATCTCATAGGCTTTTGGAGTTATGCTCTGGACAAAAATCAATTTTGAAAAATAACAAAGGGCAATAACTCAAAAATCATGCAAGGTAGAGTTATCATTCTTGTGCACTGCACTCCTCCTTAATGAGGTCTATTCACCTATGAAGTTTCAAGTTGATAACTCAAATACTTTTTGAGATATGCTCCGGACAAAAATGTCGGACGGAAGGACGGACGGAAGGTCGACGGACGGACGGAGACTATTTCTATATCCCCCGCCGCCTTTTCGGCGGGGGATAAAAATAAGCGTCATCCTCCAAAGGCAAACAAAAAAACTTGAAGAATGTGAAAGGTTGTGCGTCTTAAACATAAATTGCCGCTCTATTAAAAATAAAATACCAGATTTACAACAGGTAATATCTCAAGTCAAACCCGACATTAATTGCTGCACCGAGACACGGCTAAAACCTGAAATATCAACAGCTGAAATTTTTCCTGACTTCTTAAACTTCCAGGTATATATGGATGATAGACTAGAGGGCAAAGGTGGGGGAACCCTCATTGTCATATCGAAATCCATCCTAAGCCAGGAACAACCCGATCTGAAATCAAAATATAATTCAGTTTGGGCCAAAATATCCCTTAAAGGTTTTAAGTACATCTATATCTCTTTCTTCTATAAACCTAACGAGAAGGATGAGATACCCCTCAATGAACTTTGGTCATCCATAAAAAAGATCCCCAAAAATAGTATTGTCTGGGTGCTTGGGGACTTCAATATGCCAAGCATCAACTGGTCAACAGAATCCCTGATAGAAGGTTGTAAGTTCCCAAACATATACACTTCTTTCCTTGAAAACCTCATTAACTTAAACCTACAGCAAATGGTCAACATCCCTACCAGAGTTAACAACGTCCTTGACCTGTTCCTCACAAACATGCCTTCCCACGTACATAGTACAAAAACCCTACCTCCCTTAGACTTCTCAGATCATGACATAGTCTTTCATGAAATCAAAATTAACAAGAGGGCGTCAACTTCAATCAAAGAGGGAAATCCAATGTTATAATAATGCAAACTAGAATTGTTTTAGAAATGATGTAAGTAAATACGCCAAGGTCTACAGTGAAACACACCAGACTGATCCCAATAAAGCCTGGATTTCCTTAAAGGACGAACCAAACCACCTTTGTTCTATTCACATACCAACTAAAGTCACTGAAACACGTCGAGATCTACGATGGTTAAACAAGTCCATTATTCGCAAAATTAGGAAACGTGATAGAACTTATTTAAACATTAAAAGGTCAAAGTCCCCATCAAATGATTTGGCCAAAAAGCTCAAAGTACTTAAAAGTGAAATCCAAAGAGAAACTAGGAAAGCATACTGGCAATACATAGGCTCTGTCATTTTTAGTCAAGACTCCCAGAATGTGAAAAATAAAAAATTCTACCAATACGTTCAAAGTAACAAAACTGAAAGCTGTGGTGTGGCACCCCTCAAATCAGAGGGTCAAACATTTACTGATCCAGTTGCAAAAGCAGATATCCATAACTCCCAGTTTGAGTCTTCTCTCGGCCTCAGCCCCTTATCCCAGGCTTGCAAACAGAAGCTTAGTCCAAAACACCACCCATCTATGCCAGAAGTATCTATATCGGAAGATGGTGTGAAGAAACTTTTAAAAGGCCTAAAATAGATAAACCCAAATAAAGCTTCTGGCCTGACCAAATATCCCCTAGGTTAATAAAAGAGCTCCATCAAGAGGTTACTCCCATACAGACCCAAATCTTCCAAATCTTACTTAAAACAGGTATTGTCCCAGAAGACTGGAAGCATGCAATAATTGCCCCAGTTTACAAAAAAGGCCCAAAATGCAAACCCACAGTTATAGACCAATCTCCCTCACATCTATAGCGTCCAAATTGATGGAGCACATCTAAGTGTCAAATATTATGTCCTTTTTATGATAAACACAACATTCTTAGCCATATCAACATGGCTTCAGGTCAAAACGGAGTTGTGAGTCCCAGCTAGTAAGCTTCTCCCAGGAAATTCATGACAATCTTGAAAGTGGCCAACAAACTGATGTCATAGTCATAGATTTCAATAAGGCATTTGATAAGGTGGACCATCACAAACTTGTGAGTAAATTGGAAAGATTGGGTATAAGTTATGAGGTTACAAATTGGGTCCATTCCTTCCTTAAGTCACGCTCCCAGCAAGTTGTAGTTGAAGGTCAAAAATCAGGAATTCTACCAGTCCTCTCAGGTGTCCCCCAAGGCTCGGTATTAGGTCCCTGCCTTTTCCTTTCTTACATAAACGACCTCCCGGATAGTGTCAAAGGTAAGGTTAGACTCTTTGCAGATGATACTGTTGTCTACCTAACCATCAGATCTAAACAAGATGCCCAAACCCTCAAAGATGACCTTCATGCTTTAGAAACATGGGAAAAAGACTGGTCCATGGAGTTCAACCCTGACAAATGTGAAGTTCTCAGGATAACAAGAAAAAGAAACCCTGTAATATTACCTTATACCCTCCATAACATCCAACTAAACTCAGCTCAAGAAGCGAAATACTTAGGAGTCACTATTAGTCAAGACCTTTCATGGACCAAACATATAAACAACATTACATCTAAAGCAAATAACTCCCTGAGATTCATTAGAGGAAATGTTAAAACCCCAAATAAAAAGATAAAGGAAACTGCATATAAGACCTATGTTAGACCTCAGATCGAATATTGCTCCATAGTTTGGCATCCTTGGCAGAAATACTTGATTTATAAGACAGAGCAAGTACAAAGATCAGCTGCTAGATACATTTTTAATGATTATGACTATACAAGAAGTGTCTCAAAAATGATAAATGATCTTAATTTGCAAACCCTTGAACAGCGTCGAAACATCAGTGCTGTAACCTACTTGTATAAAATCCAAAACAACATTGTTTTTGTTGACCACCAATACCTTACTCAAACAAGAAATCTGAACTACCTGATACCCTTCTCGAGGACACAATATCATCAAAATTCTTTCTTTCCTAGGAGAATAAGTCTTTGAACAGGCTCAATCAAACCGAGCCTGCAACATTTTCAATTTTGTTGTGTTGGGCTTTCTTTAGGGATTCTGCTTTACTCTATTTTATTGTCACATCCGTGTTATTTGTGCCGTGTGGCGGCTGAAAAAAGTCTCCCCGTACATTTAATCAATGATGTTATATTTTCGATCCTTGAAGATCGTTCAGCACAACATTATTGTTGTGTAAACATGTTATGTGGTACTTTTAGTTTCTTCTTTTTGGCCATTTTCAACTTGGGTGGTTCCAGTATTCCTACTTGAATACTGTATAATCACCCTTAGGATATGTTGCCTGCTTTTTAAATTTGTCTTTTGACGTTTTATCTGTGATATGCAGGCTTCATAACCTCAGATCCCCTTTCAAAATTCCATTTTATTTAGTTCCGCCCATTGTTTTCTCGTTTAGGGCACACGCATTCTTTTACTTGGGGACCATACGCCGCTTTTCATGGAATGACACTACTGTGTCACATTGAAGGTTCCATGATGACCGCCGTATGAACACATCTGCGGATGTTTCTAAATTCAAAATTTCACCATTTCTGTGTTTAAATGTTGAATTCTGCTTAAGCCGGTGCTAGGGGGCGTGGACGGTAACTTGCACTTTCCAGTACCGTCCATGAACAGGCTCAATCAAACCGAGCCTGCAACATTTTCAATTTTGTTGTGTTGGGCTTTCTTTAGGGATTCTGCTTTACTCTATTTTATTGTCACATCCGTGTTATTTGTGCCGTGTGGCGGCTGTAAAAAGTCTCCCCGTACATTTAATCAATGATGTTATATTTTCGATCCTTGAAGATCGTTCAGCACAACATTATTGTTGTGTAAACATGTTATGTGGTACTTTTAGTTTCTTCTTTTTGGCCATTTTCAACTTGGGTGGTTCCAGTATTCCTACTTGAATACTGTATAATCACCCTTAGGATATGTTGCCTGCTTTTTAAATTTGTCTTTTGACGTCTTATCTGTGATATGCAGGCTTCATAACCTCAGATCCCCTTTCAAAATTCCATTTTATTTAGTTCCGCCCATTGTTTTCTCGTTTAGGGCACACGCATTCTTTTACTTGGGGACCATACGCCGCTTTTCATGGAATGACACTACTGTGTCACATTGAAGGTTCCATGATGACCGCCGTATGAACACATCTGCGGATGTTTCTAAATTCAAAATTTCACCATTTCTGTGTTTAAATGTTGAATTCTGCTTAAGCCGGTGCTAGGGGGCGTGGACGGTAACTTGCACTTTCCAGTACCGTCCATGAACAGGCTCAATCAAACCGAGCCTGCAACATTTTTCAATTTTGTTGTGTTGGGCTTTCTTTAGGGATTCTGCTTTACTCTATTTTTTTTGGAATAGCCTTCCTCTAACTGTTAAGTCTAGCCCCAGTTTAAACATCTTTACTGAGAGGCTTGACCCATTCTATAAATTCTAAATCGCACACTATGTCTTTTAAATTAATAGTCTTGTAGAACTTTTATTCTTTTAACTTTTTAATTTGCATATAAATAATTTCTTTTATTAACAGTTCCCTGACAACGCGCCTGTTAGTCATAATCAGAATTGATTGTTAAGCAGTATAATGTAGATGTAGATGAAAACTAATTGAAAATATTGTTGACTAGCGAGTATGATAATTATGCATTTTATAAATTTCATAAAATACCACTGTGACGCAGAGAATACACGAGCTAATTATAGTCCTCATTTGCATGCTAAATGTATTAATATTCGTATACGGACTTTACTGTTACCTAGGTGTTTTCCTTTTAAAATAATTATTTATGAACACTATTTGAAGAGATTAACACTACTGTTAGAAAGGTTAATGAAATTATAGAATGCTTGGTTTTTAAGCCAACAGAAAAATATGTTTTATATATTTATAAAATGCAGCTTTAACATGATAGTATGCAATGAAAACTTGTTGCAGATATAATTAACTAAATACCGGTATACCACGAAATTTGAGAATCGAACGATCTCATTTGACAAAATATAAATTCAAAAACAGAGGACATTTATTGCTTAAACGCTATATTTTTTTTTACAAAATAAGTAAAACCTAATGTGATTTAAATAAAAGAACATCATGTAAAATATGTATATGAAACAGATCTGTCAAAACACTTAAATAAATGGATTAACGACAGAATATAATATCTTATTGTATATACCATATTAACGACTGATACTATTCTTTTCCAAATATTTGAGAAATATATAAACGAGAATATAAAAGTAACAATCTGAAGACATTTCACTTGAGGAAATTATGTAGCAGTACAATCAAGCTTTGATTAAACATTTCTGCTACAGATTGGGATCAATTTAAGGATAACGATATCAACAACTACGCTTCCTCATTTACAAACAATATGCTTAAACTTGCAAAGCAGTGTATTCCAACACCAGAAACATAGATATCTAGGTCTCTGCCAACACGAAACATAAATGTAAAACCAAATGACAAACCATGGATATCGTCACATATAAAAAAAGAAAAATTACTAAACGCAAAAAATACTACCATAGAGCTAAATTAATACAAAATCCTCTTCACTGGCATAAATTTAAAACATTAAGAAATGAAGCAGTATCTCTGATTCGCACTGCAAAACAAAACTATTTTCAAAAAATGGCCTATTCACTAAAATCAGAAACTCTAACATCAAAAGACTGGTGGCAACTCCTTAAAGATTTCATCTTAAAGATTTCATCTCTCCGGCTGATAAACAAACTATTCCTCCTCTATTCAATCCTGCTACTTGTGAAATTGTTTATGATTCATTTTCAAAAGCAAATATTCTGAATGAATTCTTTTCTGCACAAGCTTCAATTGACAACCAAAACACTGACTTTCCTAGAAACCTTTGTCAGTCTCCATGAAATAAACTAGAAATGTGTTACATATCCCTCAAGATGTAGAAGACGCTCTAAGATTTTTAAAAACAAACAAAGCTTCAGGAGCAGATGGAATAAATAACAGAATAATACGAGAAACTGCATCTGTTCTTAAATACCCTCATTGTTCTCTATTCAATCAATCTCTTCAATGCAGTACGGTACCCCTAATGTGGAAAGATGCAAATGTATGTGCAGTCTTTAAGAAAGGTGATCCCTCATTACTGAACAATAATCGACCAACATCTTTATTTTGTTGTATAGAAAAGGTACTTGAGCGTATTGTATTTAAATATGTTTTTAACTTTTTTCGTGATAACAAATTTCTTTCTTCTGTACAGTCTGGCTTTACACCAGGAGACTCAACAGTCAATCAGCTTACTTGTTTATACAATACCTTTTGTAAGGCTCTCGACGACAGATTAGAAGTGAGAACAGTATTTTTTTATATAAGTAAAGCTTTCGACAAGGTATGGCATAATGGTCTTCTCTATAAATTAAAAAATGCTGGATTAAATGGAAAATTGCTGAACTGGTTCTCTGATTATCTTTCTAACAGACGTCAATGTGTCGTTCTCCCTGGAGCTCATTCTGATTGGTCAACTGTAAATGCAGGAGTTCCTCAAGGATCTATTCTTGGGCCTCTGTTGTTCCTAGTATACATTAATGATATTGTTGAAGATTTAAACTCAAGCATACACCTCTTTGCCGATGATACTAGTTTGCACATAATTGTTGACTATCCAATTGCTGCCGCGACAACTCTTCAATCTGATATCGACAAAATTTTAAGTTGGGCTGATAAATGGCTTGTAACATTTCACCCTTCTAAATAGGAAACTATGATCATGTCACGCAAAACAACTAAGCCTTATCATCTGCCACTTCTAATGCATGATCAGCCTATCTCCTCAGTAAATAGTCATAAACATCTTGGTCTTTACTTTTCGGTTGATTGCTCTTGGCATATACATATTAATTCTATCAAAGAGAAGGCTTGGAAAAGAATTCATATCATGAGAAAATTTAAATTTACACTAGACAGGAGATCACTAAAAGTTATATATCTTTCATTCATAAGACTTCTCATTGAGTATGCAGATGTAATCTGGATCAACTGAACACAATATGAAAAACTTGAACTTGATAAAATTCAACACGAAGCCACCCGTATAGTTTCAGGGACCACTAAACTAGTATCTCTTCGTGAACTTCAAGAAGAAGTATTTTGGGAATCCCTCGGAAGCCGAAGACAGAATCACAAACTTATTTTGTTTTACAAAATGAGAAACTATCTCACACCAGATTATTTATCGTCCTTAGTTCCACCATCAGTTGGAGAAACGTCCAGGTACAATTTACGAAATGCTTCTGGTATGCAAACAATATGCACACGAACTTCTCTTTACCATAATGCATTTCTGCCATCTAGTTTGAGAGATTGGAACTCACTCTCAATAGAAATATAAAACTCAATATCTGAGCCATGCCATGAAAAAAACCAACGAAATGGGTTTGCGACCAGCATGGATCCAGACCAGCCTGCGCATCCGCGCAGTCTGATCAGGATCCATGCTGTTCGCTAAAAACCCTATAACTGATAGCGAACAGCATGGATCCTGATCAGACTGCGCGGATGCGCAGGCTGGTCTGGATCCATGCTGGTCGCAAACCCATTACGTTGGTTTTGTCATGGTATGGCTCATCTTTGTCCTCCTTTAAGGCAATATAAGAAAATGCCCCAAATATTATAACATAGGTGAAAGAAATGGCAAGTCATGCACACACGGCTCCGAACAGAATGTAGCTATATAAACCATCACTTATTCAGAAAATATATATCCCCCTCACCAAATTGTCAATGTGGACTCCTGTAAAGTTATCACCACTTCTTCTATGAGTGTCACTTCTATAATGATATCAGACTCAGACTATTTGATGCTGTTTCTAACATATGTACTATAACACTTCATACCTTACTAAACGGAGACCAGAATCTTAGCCATGCTATTAATTCTAAAACTGTTCAAGCAGTTCATGTATATATACGTGAAAGTAACCGATTTCCATGAGCTTAGTTTCACAAAATATTTTGCTAACTTGACCTATCCGAATGAATCTTCTTTACCCTCTTTCTAATTCTATTCAATTATTTATATTCTTAAAAATAAGATCTTTTGAACAATAGCTAGTTTCACTAGCTTAAACTTCGATTTTCTTGTCGTTCCAAATATGTTAAAAATTAACTTCATTGTTTCAATATTGCAAATACTGTCATAATTTACCTGCATTGTACAAATATAGAGGAGAAGACCTTTAAATTAGCTTTATATATAACTTTCAACTCTAATCTTTCAACTCTAATCCTTTCTACTTTAACAACATGTTATATCATTGTTTGAAATAAACTATGTAAAGCGTGTTTGAATTTGTTATAACGCTGTAAGAAAGTTAGTGATAAACTATTCCAAAAATATCAAAGAAACTTTGCATATTCATTTTTCACATCAAGGAACGTCCTTGCATAATATTTACATGGTTCACTTTATGCCCACAGTCGCAATTATGGGTCAATGCCTTTTTGACTTTTTTATGCCTGCTCTGTAACTCTTTCAATGGTTTTAAGGAAATTGTAACAAATCTTAATCGCATTGAGCGGACATGCATAGCTCATAATGCACATGGATTGTTTTATGAAAATGGTCATGTACGCAAAAAGATGACTTAACTTATTTTCCGCTTTATAACTATTATTTCAGTGGGAACTGTAAATTATAAAAGCACTTTCATAATTCGTTTCTTTTCAGGAAAATGGGTCGTTTTCTAGGCACAAAACGGATTTTTTAGCCATGCAATCAAACCGATTTTTACAGATAGGCATTAGAAGAAGCATCAAAATACCGTTATTCATGGAAGCTAAACAAATTGTTGATTTTTGTTAAAAAAAAAGTTTGAAGTAATTTTTAACAAATTAACTTAAAAAAATACAGTCAATTTTTAATGGGCAAGATTGTTTTGTCAGTTTACCTGTCGGCTATATAGGCAACGTCATGATTGTTTGTTCTTGAAATCGTGAAAATTACCTTCTCCAAGGGTTGGAATTAGAAACTGCATCTCTTTCAAAACAATGAAAGCTCGCCGATGATTTGTTCTTTGAAAAACCACGCGAAGGTGACTACTTATGGTTGAATGTAAGATTCTTATGCTTAGCGTAATTTAGGAGCTAATTTTGATTAGATTGATCTGAATGTTTATTTATTTATCAATACATAAAATTAGAAATCAAATATCACTAACAAAGGTCTGGAAAGTATTGGTTTAGAAAACAAACATGAATTTGCTAAGACGTATGAGCTCCTTGCCTGTTGACACCATGTCATTGTAAGAACAATGTACGGTGTCCAAAACGTAGATTATCGTTAAAATGTATATTTTAATTAAACACAAAGAAACAATTGATGTTAATGCATGCATATGTACTGAAAATGACAATTACTTGTAATTAGTGTACATATTGATTATACAGAAAATAAACTGAGTACAAGGTAAGTATGACAAAGACAAAAATTGCTTCAATATGAAACAGTACAGTCAATCTTTTATCTGGAAACATCCCCATTCTATGTTTACTTTGAAGGCTTTATTATGTTCACAAAAATATATATTTGAAATATTTCAAATACCTGCCAAGTAAAAATGTTTAGTTTCTAACATATTACTTCTATCAAAAAGGAGTTTTGGTCTGTCATCATAACTAAACAATTGGCAATCTTTGAGCACGTATTCGCGAAGTCTTTCCATGTCTTCAAGGGACACAGTACTGTATGCTTGTTGCAACGATTCTCGTCGCTGGAGTTTAACAGCAGTTTGATTGACTTTAATCTCCAAAGCAGCAGATACCGCTTCCAACATTTTTGCCGCTGTTAAATTTTCCACATCATGTTTAGTATATGGTAGTGGAATGTCTTTTGATAAATAACCTCGAATTTGAAGATCACACCATGCTCTTAGAACTAGATTATACAACGGATATTTGAAATTACGTTTGTTTTTTGTATAGAAACTAAACATTCGACGAATAAGTAACCCGGCCGTATCCAAGACAGTTTCCTTTTCAAAATCATCAAAATGAATTTTAAAATCAGTAAATTTGTTTCTCCACTGATCAAAGAGATACTCGGTATCTTGCCGGAATGTTTCAATATGTCCAATGTAGTCGTAAGGATGACCACACGGGTTACATTTCTCGTGCATTGGCGCGAAATGTCTGTCTATCGATTCATTTTGTTCCTTCCTGAGTAAAATGAATTTTACAAATTCTGCAAATGTTACGTCGTGACCATACTTGAGACTTACTTCAGAAGGGTTTTTCCTGAACAACTGAACAGCTTTTGTCCCGTACCTACCCCAAAAAGCTGGATTAGTGTCATATATTTTGTTAATATAACCGGAGAATAATCGCCCATATGGATCTCTTACAAACATGAATGAAGTAACACCTTTCAAGAAACTTTCTAACTCCTTTTCATTAAAGCTATTTTTGATATTAATAAATTGTTCTAGTTTAAAGAAACCTTGTGATATGTCAAAGGGTGAGCTGAAATTCTTCTCTGAAGCCATAATTGACAATGTACGTCTCCAAAACGCTGATCCGACCTTTGTTATAGCACAATAGAATATTGAATGTTTAGTCTCGACCCAAACTGTTTCTTGTATTTTCGTCGGATCTAAATTGGTATGCTGTGGTGTGCCTTGATCAGTACATGCTTTATTTAGTTTAAGTCTACGTTCTAAGTTGGTCCGTTCCACCAATAAGGTATTAACATATTTCTGAAATATTTAATCAACATGATTATGTTTCTGAAAAAAAATCAAAGACGACACACTGATAACATTTATTTTAAGTTTATTGATGACTGTATACAAAGGGCAAAAACGCTTAACAAGAATGAATCTGAAACCAATCAATCATACACTCATGCGGGGCTGTGGCCTTATGGTTCAGATGTCTGTCTCTCAACCCAGGGATCGTGGGTTTGGGACTTATTAGTGTCATGACCATGTTTATCCATGTGGCACCAGTGCTGATCAACTGTACGAGAGACTCACTTGAAAGGAAGGTATACAAAACGATCTAGTGCTATATGCTTTCTTGGAGGAAATAGAGTCGTCTAACTTAAATATCAAACAACTTAATCATCTCTTTATATATAAATATCAATAATTTCAGTCAAATGAAAAGACAACTAACCTGATTGATTGGATCATTTGAACAATTAGCAGATTCAGGCGGTTTGACGGCTGCAAGCATCGATGTATTTTCTCCGATGTCTGTTTTCACACCAAGGAAAAAAAAGAAGAATTTTAAAAAAAATAAATATCGAACTCTTTAAGTGCAAGTTTCATGTAAACCAATACCTGCCCAAACAAGTATTACAATTTCATGGTTCTACCATACCGTTCTGCAACAACTAAATGATACAAAGTAAATGATAGCTTAAAAATTATACAAATGTCGAAATTCCGTTCAAAATCAACAGGGTATATGCATGTTTGCACATGTACAAATATTTTCATACTCTCAGTAAGAATTAGCATGACAATAGAAATATCTAAATTTAGAAATCCTCACTAAATCATTTATTGCATAATATATTGCATAAAACGTGACAAAGTTTGACATTGTAGAACTGGAGTTTTCGAAGACATATGTTCATTTTAAACCTTGGTTTGAATGACCTTGAATGTATTTTAAAATAAAAAATAAAATAAAAAAAGAATCGGATGCTCAGCTTGGTCGGCTGACTTTTTCGCTTGATAACAAGATTGTAGCACACATGTAATCAATGTAGAATAACTTTAACCCATACTTTATCAAAAATAGTAAAACAATATGGAGCGGTGGCGTTTTGTGTCAGATATCTGCAACTCAATTCAGGGTAAAAAGTAAAAAATTTGAGCCCACCTAGATTCATTACCAATAATAACCATTCACGTGACACGAACATCAATGAAAATAACACTTTCATGTCTCTCCTTACAAACAAGAGAGACAGATTTTAAATTAGTTAAAAGACAGATCAACAAAAATGAAGAAACGTGTTACCTTTGTGAAGAATATACAAAACCATTGTAACAACTAATATCATCAATAGAACACCATAATACTTAAGACATTCCATGTTATCTCGTTATATAAATCTTCTGAAGTCCGAGTGCCAAATCTTCTTATGTCATATATCCAAGCTGTGCAATGATTTAACAAGTTAATAATATGCTTGCTTCAATGCAATATGCATCAATTTAGCTTTATATAGCATTGCATTGTTCATAAGGGTTTGTCATAAGAAATTGGCTAATTGAAATGAATTATCTAAAAATTATAATCGTAATATTTTAAATCGAATTGAAACTTGTATGCCCCTTATTTCATAAAATATTCAGGAGTTTTTATGGGTTTAATGCTGTAACTGACATATTGTATAATGTTAGTTTTTGCTATGCAATATAATTTCATCAGAAACCAATTCGTTAATCATGATCAAAAGTAGAATGCCCAATGGATAAAATCATTTTTAGATATTGACAAATCATTCCTAAATGCTTCATAATGTTTCTTAAAATTATGTTATTTTGTACTTGATATCATATACAATGTAATTGTATGCGAACATTTATACTTATTATAAAACGATTACATGCGATAATTTTTATCTGTGGCATTGCGTGGTTCTGTAGCCGGATATACTGACGTGTTAATTGCAATTAATGATACCTTTTGAGCAGAGCATGTAATCCTTCTGAAGTTTAGAAAATGGTGACATATGGTTGATCACAATTTTCGGTTTAAGTATGTACTTCTTATTGCTTTTTGCTAATTATGAACGATTGCGGATATGCATACCAGATTAAATACATCAATACACTTCCAAGAATATACAAATCAGATTATGTTATTCATATATCAAATCAAGTCCGTGCTGTAATAAAACACTAATATGCTACATTCCGGAAGTCAAATGGCGTGATTTTAAACTGGCTCTCGTACTTAATCTTAGTGTTTTGCACATTTTACTGGTCTTTTAGGATAAAAGATTCCAGTGCTTTTAGAGAAGATGGTTGAAATAGAGAGAAATAAAATCCATAAAGAACGTCCAAACCGATAAAATTTAAAATGTTCCAGGCTCGGTTTGATTGAGCCTGGTCATGAACCGTGCTGGAGATTGCAAGTTACACTTTGCCCCCAGCACCGGCCTAAGCATTATTTATCATTTAAACATTATAATGGTGACTTTTAGAATTCAGAAACATGCACAGATGTATTTAGTCGGCAGTTATCATAAAAAATTTTAATCAGACATGTTAGTGCCATAGTTCCATAAAAAGCCGCATATGTTGCCCAAGTAAAAGAATGCATGTGCCCTAAACCGAATAAAAGGCGGTGCTAGGGGGTGGAAGAGATATCGCAATTTCCATAATCATTCATGAACAGAAGCAATAAAACTGAGTCTGCAATTGTTTGCTATTACAGTGCAACCTCTGTAGAGTAATACCCTTTGGGAGACAAACATATTGGTTGTTACAGAGATGTGTTGCTATAGAGAGATAAGGTTTATTGTAAAGTCTTACTTTTGGAAGAAATGAAAATGTTATTGTATAGGAGTTACTGCTCTACTGAGGGCTGCTTGTTTTTTTTTTGTTTGTTTTTTTATTGCTGCCGATGCATCTTCCTTTGACATCATTTCAACTTATAACTTAATATTACATTTTTTTCGGAATCTCTTTATTTTATTATTAAGACTGCACCTGCTTAAGTCTCTGTCACATGTTTCAAATTTCATTACTTGTCAACAAAACTTTAATATGTATTTCTAGGTTTTGCCATTATTGCCCTTAATGAGATTTCATAGAACAAACATCAAAACATAAATAAGAGGTCATGGTCTTTAGTTTTCTTATTGCTTAACTAAGGCAAAAAATGCCTAAAAACCCTGTTTGGTATTCTAATATTAATCAAGTGGTTCGGTTAAAACGGAAAAAATATGCAAAAGAAAATACATGTAAAGAAATATTAACATACTTTTTACTCACAATTAGGAGAAATAACCATAATTACAACTTTATAACTCTTTTAAAAGGGAGTTTTAAAAGCCTACTTGGGAGAAATAAAAGTATTTTTAGGAGTTGAGACATAAAATCTTATTTAGGACCTTGTTGCTTTTAATTAGGCTTTTATAAAAAGAGCAAATAAGAATTTTAATTTTTCCCTATATGTTTTTTTTAACTTTTAATAAAGTTATGCAAAGTCCTAACTAGGTTTTAGACATTTAAACGTCGCACAAACACAGTATGGTCATCAAGCGACTTTTTAGCTTTATTGGTAGAGGAATACCTCTAATGCCCCTCCGTGCACAAACGGGAACCTTAGCAGAACCACCGGCGTTCCTTAAGCTAGCTGTATAGCTTCCTCACATGCATGGCGGATTCTAACCCACCGCGGTGAGGGGTAAGTAGATAGACACTTGTCCAGTTATAAATTTGCAAAAGTACGCAAAGCAATAAATAAACGTGTTTAAACTTTCGTCAAATTTTTAATATGTAGGTTTCGGATTATTGTATTATTGTCGGCCAAATTGCAATCATTTGTTAAAAAAGCAACAAAACCGAAAGACAAAAAAAAAAACAACACAAAACAACAACAACAACAACAACAACAACAAAACACAAACTAATTGTGACCATATTGTTTCTGAATATATTGTTCTTTTTGTTGATGTATTTCTTAAATATTTTGTATTTATGTATTTTATTTATTATTATTCTCGATAACAGGAGGAAGCAAGGCTTTTGCTTCTATCTCACCTTTACCTTGCTAAATTGCTAAATATTAAATGAACATTTTTTCTTCTTTTAGCCTAGACACAACCTTCAATATTTACAACAACAACAAAAAAATAATAAAAAATATAAAAAAAATAAATAATAAAAAATGAATAAAATAAAAAAATAAAATTGTATTGACTTATTTCGGTCTGCACTGTATGCATGAGTTGAATCTGTTCCCGTGGAAAAAAAGAAAATAACCCACAGTTTTAACTTTTGCTGCGTTTTATATAAAAATCCACTTTATTTTAATACACATTAGTTAGAGGTGACACCCTTCTAGAGCTCTCAAACTTGATTGGCTTTAATAGCTCACCTTTGTCATCCTATACAACACATTAACAGATATTACACAATTTGTTTGACAAACACTGTCGTATTCTTTGCGATTCAAAGTATATCTCGGGCTATTCCTTGGAAATTATGTTGGTTTCTTTTATTATTTTGATTGTATATATTCTTTGACAAATCACAAGAAAAATGGACTGAAACACAGGCCAACTGTATAACTCACTCATTTTATTTTACAACATATAAAATAATTCTACAAAATTGACCCGGTTTCCAATATGAAAATACAAGGTCAGAAATTAACAATACGTGTATATCGAAAAATGATATAACAGATCATAAGAACACTCTTCATTATGAAGAAATTGCTAAATCTAATTTCAAAAGAAAGAAAAAAATTAACACATACATGTGTATACAAGTATTGCTTTCAATGTGAAAATAGGAATGCTAGAATAAAATAGACAGAATACATTTATTTTCAAACATCAATTGCGTTATCAATATATTTTCTAAAAATATTATACGTGTGTTGGATTACAAACCAAATTTTCGTATAATAGAATTTATACTTCGAGTCAATCGGATAAAGAAGCAGTGCAATATATTTTCGTTGATTTTTTTTAAATATGTCTAGTTTAGGAAATAATACATATCAAGAAGTGTATATATGACTCAGTATATTCTACACTGTAATATAGCATTGCATCAATTTGATTGCCTTATAGACCTGCAAGATATAAATGATTGCTTTCTAGAAGCTGCCCTCTCTCGTAGAGAAGCTTTGGTCTGTCATTGTAACCGAATAATTGACAATCCTTTAGAACATATTCATGTAGTCGTTCCATATCTTCAAGTGGCACTGTGCTGTACGCCTGTTGCAAAGATTCTCGTCGCTGTAGCTTAACAGCGGTTAAATTAACTTTAGTTTCCAAAGCGTCAGATACAGCTTTCAACATATTTTCAGCGGTTAACGTGTCTACATCTCCCTTTGTAAATGGTAGTGGTATATCTTTAGATAAATATCCTCTTATTTGAAGGTCACTCCATACTCTAAGAACTAAATTATAGAAAGGGTATTTGAAATCAGGTTTAAGTTTATTATATGAATTGAATAACCTGTTAATCAGACTTCCAGCTGTGTCTAATACTGTCTCCTTTTCAAAGTCATTAAAATGAATATGAAAGTCCGTAAATTTGCGTCTCCAAAGACCAAATAGATATTCAGCATCTTGTCGAAAAGTTTCTAAGTGGCCAATGTAGTCATATGGTACTCTGCATGGATCACATTTTTGGTACATTGGTGTAAAATGTCGATTAATTCTATAATGATTATCTTTTTGAAACAGAATATACTTTACAAATTCTGCAAATGTAATATCATGACCATATCTGAGACTTTCATTAGAGGGATTCTGCCGGACTGTTTTGGCGATTCTCATACCATAATTCTTCCAAAATGATAAATTTGGATTATATAATTTATGTTCATACCCAGAGAACAGCCGGCCATATGGATCACGTACGAACAAGAACGAGCTTGCATTTTTCAGAAAATCATCTACACTCTTTTCATTAATGTCTCTTTTTAAGTTACCAAAATTTCTCAGGTCAGTTTTTTTGCTTTCAAAAGGAGAGTTAACGTTTTCGTTTGATCCCATGATGGTCACTGTACGTCTCCAAAAGGTCGATGCTACCTTTGGTATTGCACAGTAAAGAAGAGAGTGTTTCTTTTCTACCCAAATAAAGTCCGGAATTTTCATTTGTTCTAATTCTGTAGCTTGCGGAGTGCCTTGATCCTCACACGCTTTTGCTATTTTGAGTTTATGTTTCCTGTTTGAACTTTCAACCGGTCGTGTCTGTTCCTGAAACATTTTTTAATGTGGGTTTTGTTAAAGATATACTATGCTCATTCTTGAGAATAATATATAATAATTACAGCAATTTATTGAAGTCTATAAATTTCTTATTGAATATGTCTAATTTGAATAAAAGAATTAATAAACTACATGTATTTATGTATAAGCTGCGTTTCCTGTTTCAGGTAAAGTAAAGTTGGTATTTTATTTAAAAAAAAAAACTGTCAGTTTTGTTAATGACTACGAGTTCATATTCATATTGTGACCACCTATACAGTGTAGCAGTTTAAACATAACATTTCTACTTTGTGTGAAGTTAAAACATGTTTATTTTATATTTACAAAGATACCGTTTAAATATTTCTTAAAAAAATATTTATTTCACATCTAATAAGATATAACCAAAGAACTTCAAGCTTTCTTCCAATATAAATCATAAATCGAACTTATTTTATAAAATTATCCTCATTATTATTTTCCGAGTCATACATTTAACATCAAATGACTATTGTACTCATTGTAGCCTTTTTCATTTTCAGAGTAAAACAACCCTAAACAAACCCCGAAATATCAACCACCACTATTAATACTCGGAGTTGCATTAGTTTCTGTCCCAAACATATCAAACACTAAGTCGGGTCATCTAACGATAGCGTCGATTTTTTAGCTATCTAGACCTTGTAAGGCTTAACAACGACTCGATGGTCTCATAGATCGAGTAGACACAGGAAACTTAAAGACATAATACGAGGAGACTTGGCCTCGACCTATATAGTTTTACAGCTGTGTGCTAGTCCAATAGAATTCAGTATCGTAATCAACAATGCATAATAATCTCACAGATAAATACATGTGTTTGATTTTTTTAGGTGAGATAAAATGTGAAAATATAGTTTCATCCTTAATTATTACAAAATTTCATACTTTAATCTAATAACATCATTTGACAATTTTAATGCATGTTAAGAACCATTTTTGGTATTAATATTTCAATTCTATTACTAGAATCTAGTTTAAATATGAAATAAAAAAAAATTAAAATAAAAAACCAAAACCAAACCTGAAATTCATCATCCTCGGACAAGTTTCTTGTTTCTTGTGAAATCACAAACATCATATTCCCAGTTGTAACATCTGGGTAAGGTACAAATAAATCAAGATGAATATATATTATCTTACAATTTCGTCAATTAAAACGAAAATAAGAAAAGTATGTCAGTATTTTACTAAAAAGAGTTCTGAATAAATTTTGATATAAATGATCATTTGATGCTAATCTATATATGCATAAGATTTATCAGCGATAAAATAGTTTTTAATGAAATTCTTAACTATTATTGAATATTCAAATCAATACAAAATTGGTATTACCTTGACTAAGAATGTATATTAAAATAGTAACACTAAATATGACTAGTACGCTACCACAATGCTTTAACATCTCCATATCTTGTTTAAACTGCTGATTGTTATATAATAACACATAATAACACGGCTAACCATTTTAATTCCGTAATTATACATTAGACAAATTTGGTGGCAAGCTGTGTCCAATGTCCTTATAACAAGGTATTGACGCGTTAATTGAGCCTACAATATCTCCACAGACGCTAATTGAACAATCGATACCATCACGTTTTAAATAAGTAAAATTGGAATGGTAGTAAGTCAGTTAACGTCTCAAATGCTGCGTCTGAACGCAGTAGTATTGTCGTTTTTCAAAAAGTTCAACATATTTCTGAAATTATTCTTGTTTTGATAACGGATGGGAATCTACTTTTTATCATTTCATAAATTTTGAATTTTTAAAATTCTTTACTTTCGAATATTCCTTGTTCGAATATGTCATTGTTCACGTTTCCGATCGATTGTTCTAAAATCCCATTTATTTTCCTCCCCGGCCATACACTTTCCTCCATACCCACCAACTCCCATTGCATAGATTGAATATTTGGCTATTCTTTTACCTTTACGTCCAAAAAATTATAGTTATTCCCTCTTGCGGAACGTAGCAAGAAAAGAATCTAAATAAGAAGTTTTCCGTAATATCTTATTTAGTGGTCAATCTTTTAGTAATAGAAATAGCATCGAAACATGCGGTTATCTGATTTGCACGAGGGGGGGGGGGCGTAGCCACCGAGTATTAATCAGATTGCCGAGTGTTTTCATGTTATTTCTCTTTTGTATCATAGTCAAACATAAAAAACACGTTGCCTGTTGTCACAAAATAAAACCCCATAAAAAAGGAACCAATGAACGAGCATCTGAATATGATATTTCTGTCGCTTTCTTTTTCTCTGCCGTCACAATAAGTAAACCCCAGCAAAAATGAGCCAATCAATGGGCATGCTCTGGAGTGCGGGTAACTAATACCTGCTCTCCAGTTAACGCACTGTGCATGCATATGTATACGATTTAACTCTGACACATTTTCAACAGAAAGGTCCCTAATCTATGATGCAAAATAGAAATATTGCACTAAAACTCAATTATTACAATAGTAAAATCAAAGGTAAATATGGTAATTGCCTCTTGTTATATACGATATACAAAATGCACAATCCTGTCTTAAAGTTCAAAGAAATACTAATCATGGTGACATATTGTATATATGAGATATGTTTTGATCGGTCTTACCTTGCAGGGATTTTAGTGAAATTCAATATAATAATGTTTAATTTTCTGTTGATGGAAAATCTGTTTATTATATTTTACCCGGTGTTGGTGTTCTTCTTCTAAACATACACATTATTGTTATTTTATCGAATTTGAAAAGAAGAAGAAAAATATATAATTTTGTAATCCATTTAGTAATGCAAAGTTGTTCGGAAAATATTCATTCGCAGAGAAAGTATTTGGTAAGGTTCTTCCTTCAGTTTATTTCTTATACAACCTCTTTGACGCTCCTTAATTCTAAATTTTTTGATGATTCACAATTTCACAGTCATTTCAGTCTGGTATGTTTTAATTATCAAATGACTGACTATCTATGCTTAGAGGAATGGATACATGTATCTACAATAGACAATATGTTCAAACTGGATAAATAAAATGAAAAACAAATTTCATTTAAAGAGCGGGCAATTTATCTGTAAAATGATTACAAATAGCATTTCGACAACAAATGTATTTGTCATATTTGAATCTGTTTTCGCTAAAAGTGGTTTTATTTTTATTCTCATTTTTTGTTTTGTTTTCTAGTGCTTATTTCTATTTAACTAAAAGCTTCATTAGTTTTACACTTCCTTTTTAAACTTTAATATAAAGATCGAAATATATCATTCATTTATCAATACATGTGATATTTTTGTGAGTTTTGTAAATAAAAGTGTAATGTCTTCTTCGTTACACAAGAAAAAGTTTTTGTTTATACCATTTCATATTGTTTTCTTCTTCTTTTTAACTCTCCAGGAACGATGTTTAGGAAACTACCCGCCTATATGACTGAAATACTGTTGGGAAAAGGCGTAAACTGAAACAAACAAACAAAAAAATCTTCTTTTTTCAGAAAAGCGTACCATTACTTTAAACTTGCATTAAGTAAGTAGATCAGTTTTCTTTCCAGCTAAGTTCGCAAAAGAATGGCGGAATATTGCATCTCATCCAAAACTTGCGTCCTTAATGAGACTTGTCCAGCTACATTGCTGCAGCTGATATATAATGGTAAGTATAGGCATACTACTATGAATATAAGGAATCTGGACAGCCAAAAATATAACCTTGGTAACAAAAGTGTTATAAAGTTTGTTCATTTTATCATGGTAAGCATGGTCTAGATGCCGTACGTTTCAAGATTACAAGCCAGACAACGAAAACTTAATTGTAAGGTTTTTGGTAGGATAATATTAATGACAATATGATTTAAGTTTTAATGGTTATACGAGCGTAGTCAAAGGCTTATGTTCATTTCAACATAATTATGGCTTCTTTATATTTGACTTCATGTTAACTGTTACGATTACAAGCCTGACAACTGAAACCTAATGTTTAAGGTATTTATTAGGATATCGTTAACGAACATATAATTGTAAGTCTTAATGGTTATATAAGCATAGTGTAAGGCTTATGTTCATATCTACATAAGGCTTCTTAATATTTGCCTTCTTTAAATAAATTGTCACATATTTCCTTATTTTGTTGTTTGCTATAACTTATTATGGTTATTTTATTGTTTGCTTTTTAGAAAATTTATATACATTTTCTTCTCTTGGAGATAATACTGTCTATATCAATTTTTATCATACTGTTAATATTGTATACAGGTATAAATGAACACATTAGAAATTGTGTTTGTTCACTTGATACAAATTGTAGTGAATAAGCTCAATCAAACCGAGACTGTAATATTATCAACTTTATAGCGCGACTTGGCCTTACACTGTTCCCCTTTGATTTGTGGATGAATCGCCTTCTTTAGTTTTTTTTGTCGGTTAGTATTATTTCCTTTGTTTATCATTTGGGTAATTATCCTGTCTGTGATTTTCCTTGTGCTCTGTCCTGATTTTGTTTTATGTCCTGCTGGGCTCCTTGCCGCTTGTCTTTGTTGCTAAATCGTGTGGGGGTTGCGATCATTTAACACCAATTTTCCTTGTTGATCTTGTTCATCATATTTAATGATTTCTCATTTGTAACCGATTCAGTACATTGCCATTATAATTTATACGAAGCTTTTGTTGTCAATACAATTTTAAGTTATTTTGTCATTTTCAAACTTATCCGATCGGGTATGGAATTATATAATTTCTAACCTCATCATAAAGCTAATTAAGGTCATGAATATCATCTAATTTATTTTGTAACCCTATTTAGTATCTCGTATATTCATTATAAGGGAAACATAATTTAAAACACAAGAAAAGTTGCTTTATCAATTGAAATCATTTTATTTTTTGTTTTCAGAAGACTTGATGATTAACGGTGTTATGTATTCACCGATTAAGAACAAATAACCTTTTTTGTGATATTGTGTTTTCAATATGAAAACAAAGGGTCATAAATAACATAATGCAAGACCAACATCCATTTCAATATGAAAAGAAAAGGTTCCTTTCATCATAATCAACATCGTTCTCAATATGAGAATTAAATGGTTTACATGAATTAGACATAATATATGTCAGGATAAATTCACATCGCATACGACGAACAAGTATAAATCAAGTCAAATCAAATTGCTCCTTTAAATACCGGCAAGGTATGTATGTTTACTTTCTAAAAGCTCTCCTGTCTCATACAGCAACTTTGGTCTGTCGTCGTAACCAAATAATTGACAATCTTTCAGGACGTATTCATGCAGTCGTTCCATATCTTCTGGGGACACAGTACTGTAAGCTTGTTGCAATGATTCTTGTCGCTGTAGTTTTACTGCAGTATGATTCACTTGTATTTTCAAAGCATCCGACACAGCTTTCAGCATACTTTCAGCAGTTATTGTTTCCATGTCTTGCTTTTCAAATGGAAGGGAGATATCTTTAGATAGATAACCTCGGATTTGAAGGTCACTCCACACTCTGAGAACTAAATTATACAATGGGTATTCAAATTCGCTTTTGATTTTATTATACGTGTTAAATAATCTTCGGATTAGACTTCCGGCAGTGTCTAAAACAGTTTCCTTTTCAAAGTTATTAAAGTGAATGTTAAAGTCGGGAAACTTTCTTCTCCACTTATTAAACAGGTATTCAGTATCGTCTTTAAATGTTTCAAGATGTCCGATGTAATCATATGGAAATTTACAAGGATCACATTTCTGATGCATGGGTGTGAAGTGTCTGTTTATGACCTGATTATTGTCTTTCTGTAATAAAACATATTTCACAAATTCCGCAAAGGTTACATCATGTCCAAATTTTAGACTCATATTAGATGGATTTGTCCTCAGTGATCTGACGATTTTCATTCCATACGATTTCCAAAATGATAAATTTGGATTATATAACTTGTGTTCATAGCCTGAAAACAAGCGACCATACGGATCCCTTACAAACATAAATGACGTGACGTTTTTCAGGAAATTATCCATAGTTTGGTCTATCATATCACGTTTAAGGTCTGAAAAAGCTTCTAGTTTTAACATTTTCTGTGTTATTTCAAATGGTGAGTTAATGTTTTTATCGACAGATAGTATTATAGATAAATTCGCCTCCAAACTGATGCTACTTTGGACTTTATAGCACCAATATTAGAATAGAGTGTTCCGTCGCCCATTAAAAAAGCTTCTCGGGATTGTATATGGCTTGTCGTATTCAGTAGAGCCTCTTTGCATGGCCTAGTTCTCCTCTAAACCGTCAAGGTTTATTCTATTTGCTTCCAGTTGGTTATTTCCTGAAAACATAAAAAAACACATTGAAAAAATAAAAAAATTAAAAAATGAAAAAGCTAAATTTGATAAATCCCGTCAAATAAATGAAAAAGGTTTACCTTACTATTGCGCAATGTATGAGATACAACCTGAAAAAATCTCTGGTGTGAAACTTCTCTGATATTTTAATTATATACAGTGTACTTGGATAGGCATCATATAAAAAAGATAAAAAATAAAATAAAACTTCTGTATCAATGTTATTGCAGATGAACTATATCTTTTGTATGTTGATTAAAAAAATATTTTTCTAGACAATTGATTTTCATTTTCACCAAAGTAGAAAAATATGAAAGTCAACCCAAGCTTTGTATGGCTTCGTAATATGTTTTGGTGCCTTGTCCTGTCAATCTTTGTTGTTCTAATTTATTAAGATATTTCACCTGGGTATTATAAATTAGCATACTAACCAAACTCTCTGACCTTTTAATATATCTAACGTTAAAGAAAAGACTTGAAGTGAATATATAATGTATATTAGTTTCTAAAGTAACCAGTTTGAAAAAGTGTCGTTGACGAATTAAGCAGCTTACGATAATGTTGTAACCTAATTACACTTAGAACCAATCATAATAGTGTTATAACGCAAGAACATAATCTTCTTTACATTCAAGCCTGAGTGATAATTTCGACGAAATCTGTCAGGCTTGAATAAAGAGTTGACAGACGCTGTAGTTAGTGTAGGAACTACGTAACACAGCGTATATATAGCCAAACAATATATTTTTATTCATTCAAAATAGTAAAAAATGCTGAACCATTTTTGCTCGACCATACCAGTCAATTTCAAATTCGACACATAGTAAAATTATATTAACATTCAAAATGAGTTTAAAGGTTTTAATTTGAAAGGTCAATGACCGCATGGTTAAGTATGTTGACCCTATACCACATGTATTTTACTGATCTTGGTTTGAAGTCGGTATTGCGTTTTATTTTCTTGCATGTGAGGAAGCTATCCATCTAGTTTACGGAACATAAGTGGTGCTTTTCAGGCACATGCTCATGCCTTTGCACTATCGGCTTGACTTTAAAATCAATCAATCAATCAATCAATCAACCAGTCAGTCAGTCAGTCAGTCAGTCAGTTGCTTATTTGAAAGGTCAGTGTGCAATTTTCAATTTAGAAAAATATGTGACATATTTAAGTACAAACAAATACAATAAAGAGATATTACCTTTTGTCGTAATGTATAACATTGTCGTTACTGTAGCCAATGTAAGTAAAACACCATAATGTTTAAATGATTCCATGACTTGATAAGTAAATAAATTGTTGCTCAGTACGGTTTGCCAGCTGTATGTATTTGTGTTGACAAAAAAGAGGAGAAGGATATAATATAAATAAATGTGTTTCCTGTCCTCAAATAAGTTGAAAAAATTAAACCTTTTGTTTTAGCATGTCAGTACATATTGAACATGAATTACTGCATGTTTTACATATACTTGTATCTAATATATTTTGTTTATTATTTCTACATAAATCGGTATGTGAAACTAGAAATGAGCCAAGTCACGACAAAACCAACGTTATGCATTTGCGACCAGCATGGATCCAGACCAGGCTGCGCATCCGCGCTGTTCGCTATCACTTTCTCTACTTGTAATAGGGTTTGTAAGCGAACAGCATGGATCCTGATCAGACTGCGCGGATGCATGCTGGTCGCAAATGCATTATGTTGGTTTTGTTGTGAAACTAGAAATGTGTTCCTAGGTCACGGACGCCCTTACATTTTACTATTATGCCAATCTACGTACGGACAACTTGATAAAGTGACAGCGGGACAAAGAACAAAAGTAAATCTATATGCCCTCTCCTTCCGTAAGTATAGTTGGGGCATAAACATGAATATGAAATAAAACTATATAATATTATTAATATTGTTTTGAATTAATTTGTATAATCATTTTATATTCACTAACCAAAGATTATTATCATTACTGATGGTGGATATACAAATAATATTCTTAAAATTATATATATCTGTTTGTTTTCACATACTTATTCACAAATTATTCGTGTGCTTAAAGCTGCGTTCTTCCAGATGAGCCAAAATATTTCAATAAAATCAAACCTGAGAGAAATGTACTAAGACTTAAAGAAAAATAAAAATATTTAAGATTTAAGTGATATTTTACATGTTATGTGCGATTAATAATAATACTAAAACACGTGTTGTATGAACTTTCATGTTGAAATATCAAGTAGGCATAATACATTAACTGACGGATATTCCCTTCTATAGTACAAAAGCGTGGATATTGTGGTGGTGTTGGTAGTTTTCACTCCGGATCACGACAGTAAGCCACATTTTGAATTTATCAAAGCATAGTTTAGCCACCGCATTCAGCTTGGATATGTTTTATAACCTTCTCCTTTGGGAGTCGTTGCTGTAGGATATTGCTTGATGCGTTCCGTAACTTTGCTGTCTATTGTTTATCTTTTACCTCATATTTAATCTTAGACAAAACTCTTAGCCATGCAATATGAATAACAAAATATGAAAAACAAGATCAACAAGAAAGGGCGGCGTTCAATGAACGCAACCCCCACACGACCCAGCAACACAGGAATACCGGCAAGGAGCCCAACAGAACCCAAATTAAAACAGGACAGGGCATAAGGAAAAGCACGGACGGGGTGATTACTATAGTAATATAAAATATGAAATAATAGGAATCGACAATGAAATCAAAGAGGCGATTAATTAATAGGCCTACAAATGTTAAGGGGATTAGGGGAAGGGGAATAGAAGGTCGGGAAGGGAGGGGGGGGGGCAAAAACAAAAACAAAACAAGGGGCAAGGGGAAGATACCGTCTTACCGTAGACGAGAAAACAACAAGGAGCACAAAAGCGTCACCAAAATAGCATGAAACAACAGACATTCATCTGAGGAACACAGAGGGGTGCCGCCTTGGAACGGTCAGCAGCATAAGCACCTTGTGACCTTATCAAACATAGTAACTAGATTCGAAATTAAGTATAAACACATTACTTATCATTTGGAATTTTTCTAATGCACGTCGGAATATTAATATACATGTTTAGATTTTTAAACTCATTCATTGAACTGCTTTCTCTTTCACATATTTTCGTATTAGGGAGAAAATTGCAGATTTATTTTGAATGGCCTTAAGACAAGCAGAAGCAAGCTGCGACGAATTACTACGTATTACCGGGTTAATCAATCTTGAATAATTTTTTTCAAGCTTTATCAATTCATCTTTAAGTACCAGCATGTCTAGACAAAACATTGAAACAGCCATCTAGAAAAACATGTATTGTTTTCATAGTTTTGTTTAAGTTAATGATTTTATCAATCTGTATTAAAGTTTATTTGCATTATTCGTCATTGACCGAGTCACAAAAGGAGAATAGGTTGTTTAAATTTTATTATTGCAACTCAACTGTTTTCATTGCAATATAATTAAAAGCGTGTAGCTTTATTCTGTCATTCGACTTGACATTTTTCAACTGTTTATTTATTTTAAATTATCTTATTTCTCCTATCGCTCCTGCATATAATATTAATCATGATATGATATATGTTAACAATTCTAGGAACAGAAGACCGGTCGAGAACAAAGAAAACAACAACAGTTAAAAACCACTGTCTCGGCTTTATTAAGTCTGTTCATGAGATACAATTAAAATTGTATAATCTCTCATGCCCACAGCACCGTATATCATCAACACTAAAATAATTGGACTCAGTAAAACTGAAGGAATAACAAGTCCACCATGTATGCTACTGTCGTTTTAATAAAAAAAACGTACTTAAGAACAATAAAAACTTCTTCGTGCAATTGTCTCAATCGGGATGTTTTAATTAGTTTCTCTGTTTATTGAAATAAAAGAACAATCAAAGAAAATATATTCAATTATCACTTATATTTCCACATGCTTTTTACTTTTAAACTACATCAGAAATAAACCAGCCTTCCTTACAGGTTAAAGTTTATTCATATAACATACTAAGTTGGAGATAATACATTAGTAACTTATTTATATAATTAAGAAGCAATGTTCATTAGTAAAAATGTCAGTGAATAATGTTAAAAAAATGCAAATGATTTAAGTGACCACTTTTCTATATTTCCGTGTGAAAAATTCATAGAAAAAGCATGCCATGGCTAAACACACGTCATAGGTTAATTCGATCTACAGAAACTACTTCAACTACAGCTGTTTCTTTACGGCGTGAGATGCAAAATGATTTCTTCCGCCTACATTGTTCAGTCGAGATGACACTATTGGCAACTTTTTGACTGTAATTCTTGCACGTGTGTCTTTTTAAAATCAACAATGTGATAAATAAAAACAATTGATTTATTTAATCTAGTCACTTTAAAAGATAAAACAATAACTGTTCATGAAACCTATTGCTTTTGTTGATGACCATTTGAGAAATAAATGGATAAAGGCATTCTTTATACAAAGCGGGTGACATTTTGCAAATTATGTTTTGACTACGGATTAATTATGAATGTGGACATATATTCAGAACGCAGGTTTAACGTTAAGGTATATTAATCCCGTACTTAGCAAAGTAGTAAAACGGAATAAATGACAATAATATCTAAGACTTATATCAATCAGCGTGGCGTTAATGTAATTCCCAGCGGCCATATGGGACCGCTCCCTTGCTGCTTTGACTAGTGATGTAAATACATACAAGTTATGAGAGACACTTTTTAATAAGTAAGTCATTAACCTGCGGTGTAATTGACATTTCCACAAGTTAAGAGCCACGCCAGCCTCCACGGCCAGACTTTAAACTGTTGGTAAACTAAGCTTTTATGTTTTATGCTATTGAAATCACTTTAAACTTTATTCCAAAATCATATATGGCCAAATACATTACTCATATTTACCACGTTAAGGCTTTGAAAATCGTCAGATGGTAAATGCTTACAAGCGTTAGCGGCGACAATATTAGACCATTGCCACTAGTATAGAGCCAGACTTATTCCTACATACAGGGTAGTCCAGACTAAATATATTATAAGCTTTAAGGTAGGTAAAACTGAGAAACCATGTTGCGCTTTTAAAGCTTGCTATATAATCTGAATAAATGAGCCATAGGATTACTTAGGAACCATATGCCGCTTTTCATGATATGGCACTACTGTGTCACATTGAGGGTTCCATGATAACTGCCGTATGAACATTCTCAATTCAAAATTTCACCATTTTCGTGTTTAAATGTTGAATTGAATTTATGCTTAAACCTCTGCTAGGACGGCGAGAACAGTAGTTTGTACATACCAGCACTGTCCATGAACAGGTTCAATCAAACCGAGCCTGCAACAATCTTATACATGTAATTTCGTTTGTTCCGATGAGTATATTTAGAAAAACTAGCTTGACTTGTATAGTTTCTATTTGAGCCGCGTCCCGACAAAACCAACATAATGGGTTTGCGACCAGCATGGATCCAGACCAGCCTGCGCATCCGCGCAGTCTGATCAGGATCCATGCTGTTCGCTATCAGTTTCTTTACTTGTTATAGGGTCTGTAAGCGAACAGCATGATCCTGATCAGACTGCGCGGATGCGCAGGCTGGTCTGGATCCATGCTGGTCGCAAACCCACTATAATATATTTTGTATTCTAGTGTCCTATAGTCAAGGCTCATGTTAACATGATCATGTAACATTCACATGATTCCAGATATATAAAGATTAATAAACAGATGTTACAATTATACTTGCCAAATAAGATGCATGGAGTAAACCTTTTGATGTGCAGCTTTCGCTTTGGTCTTAAAACAAAAAAAAAATGAGATGAAATCATTAAAAATTTATTTTGAAAATTCATTTTTTCCCAAAACTAATACTCTTTTTTACAAAGCATTACAAATATAAGAAAGTTTTTGTTTTGAAATTCGATGGCAGTCTTGTACAAGTTTCATCACTAATAATTTTATAGCAAGTATATTTTGATACAAGTTAAAAATACAACAACCTGCAGCTGTACAATGTTTTATAACCGAACAATGTGACAAGAAGTGCCGTACCTTCCCTTTTTTGCCATTTTGTCCATTCATTCAGGAATAACAGCTGCGTAAATAAGATATGATAATAATCCTAATGATGGCAACATTCCAAATGAGGTATTTGAGGGATTGAAGATATGTTACGTGCAAACACCTGTGGTATGAACAAATCCCTTATTATTCTAATATAAAGACATATTAAGTATGTGTGTATAGTTTCCAATATAATAACTGTATATTCTAGAATTTTATGAATTGCTACTGTCCGTTCTAAGGCTGTGTCCCCTTCATGCTCATCCTTGAATAATGATTTGTATTCTAACATTTGTACATGTTTTGTCCTATGATGCCGTCGCCTGTAGTATGCATGTATTTATTATCTTCGTTTCCTGTTCTATTTAATTTTACATTCCTCTCTTCATTATTTCCCTTTGACTTCTTATTTGAACTTTCCCTATTCAGCTTTTTGGTTGAACTGATGTTGGTGCGGTTTAGCATTAATTTAAAAACTAATTATCTCCTATGCTTAGCCTTTTTGTACCATTGTTTTCATTTCATTTCAGTGACCGATGTATACTTATATACCCTAGGGGCGAGGCTGGTGGTGCATCGTTGTATGTGCGTTGCTTTCCCTTGTTAAATTTCTTTGCATATTTTCATGCTCCCTAAATCAGCGATATTACAGTCTGTATATTTATGTATCACCTGATGAAATATAAAATGGAAAGTAAATACATTTTCATATATATCTAATTATACCTTTAAGAATATAAAGCTATATTTTATAAATATTTAATTATTAAAGTTATAAGCAGTAAAATTATGTTCTTTCAATAATCTTATGGCTGACTCGCTATGTTCTGTGTTACATAGAATGTCTCTGTCATTTAACAAACAATGTTCATGTAAACAGGAAGAATGTTCCGTAACAAAATTATATGCTGATGCTTTAAGTAGTATTGAATATCAAATATAGAGTTTAAATAGACTTTAATATTAATATTGCAGTTTGAAGAAAGTACAGTATAAATACGTTACATTTATATATTTAATGTATCATAAAGATCATTATGTCCCAATTTTCAGATAAAAAAACATACTAGTATTTCAAAATATATTATCACAATTCAACAACATTGACATTGTATAGCCATGTAGATTATCTTGCTTGATTATTTACGTGCAAACACGTGTTGTCATAACATTTTCGCATCCACTTTAAGTGACAGTAATCACGCGTTAATCCCACGTGAATGATGTTTAATGGCGATGAAAGAAAACCTCAAAGTCAGTGTACAGTATATTAAATTTTAAAAATCCAACTTTCTTTCTACATCTATATAATTTTATAACATCATAAAAAAATCATAAAACTCAAATCAAAATTGATTTTGCGTAATTAATTTATTTTCTTTTTTTTTGTGGACTTATTTGGGTTTTTTGTGTTGTTTGTGATTCCTACCTTTATAAACGTCAGATGAACCTAATTCATATTTTTTTCCGTAAAATTATATTGTCAGTATTTATCTACGTATCTATTCATATATACACTGCGTAACGGTCAATACTTTTGTTGTATATCGCTTAGGTATTACTGTAATAATGTATAATGTATATGCAACTGATGACACTTGCCCGTTGTTTATTGAAACTAGATATCTCTGCGTAGATTACAGTGAAATTATGCTCATCCAAATGGTCAATGCATAGGTTATCATTATGTTAAAACAATATTTTACTAAGTAAAAAAAGGAAGAAAGGAACAAGTAATCCACGAAATCCTCATTCATTGCTCGCCCAATTCCCTTCAAATTTTCTGGATCATGGGTGATTACCATGATGGCATCAATACCTAGTTGCGCATGAGTAAAAACAATTCCTTGCCTGTTTCCAGACCTATCAAGCTTACATTTTTATGCCCCCTTCGAAGAAGAAGGACTTTGTTTCGCTGATGTCGGTCGCTCGGTCTATAACCTTTTCGTTTCACGATGATAACTTGTTAACGCTTCGGCCTAGGATCATGAAAGTTGATAGGGAGGTTGGTCATCACTGACAGATGACTGTTATTGATTTTGAAGTCAGTAGGTCAAAGGTCAAGCTCTCAATGAGCCGAAATGGTTAAACCTTTTTCTGATGGTCAATTGAGAACACTGGCCCAGGATCATGAATGCTGATACGGAGGTTGGTCATCATTGGTAGACGACCCTTAATGATTTTGGGTCAATAGTTCAAAGGTCAAGGACACAGTGACCCAAAATGCTTAAACCATTTCAGGACAATAACTTGAGTATGCTTTGGCCGTTTCCGTACAATAACTTGAGTATGCTTTGGCCTAGGATTATCAAATGGTGGTTCGTTATAATTGACAAATGACCCTTATTGATTTTGAGATCAGTAGGTCAAAAGTCAGGCTCACACTTACCCAAAATGGTAAAACCATTTTGGGGATAATAACGAGAACGCTTTGGCCTATGATCATGAAGGTTTATATGAAGGTTATCCATCATTGGCACATGACACCTATTGATTTTGGGTTCAGTAGGTCAAAAATCAAGGTCAAAGTGACCGAAAATGCTTAAACAATTTCCGAAGGATAACTTGAGTACGCTTTTTGTCCTGGGTTATGGAAGTTGATATGGGGTTGATAACCTCTGGCAGATGACCCCCATTCATTTTAAGGTCATTACGTCAAAGGTCAAGGTCACAGTGACCCGAAATGCTTATTCATTGCTCAGAATCAATCATTTAATCATCACTGGTATATTTCCCCTATTTATTTTGAGATTAGTAGGTCAAGGTCAAGTGGCCTTAAATGGTAAGACCATTTTGAATGATAGCTTCAGTACGTTTTGTCCTATGATCAATAAAGTTGGTAGGGAAGTTGATCATCATTCACAGATGACCCCTATTGTTTTTAAGATCAGGAGGTCAAAGGTCACTAACAGAATGTGTGAAGGGGGGATGTTAAGTGTTCTACGAACTTTTGTTCATAATATACACACAGTGCAATTTTTGTGACCCCATGTACATAAAATTTTCATGTAGGATCGCCACAGCACATAACTATACAAGATAAAAGGAAGTTAGAATTCCTTTTTTCCTGCATTCGATATAGGCCTTCCGTATACATATTTTACAAGTTGTGTAACTTCAATTACTGACTTTAACAAAAATTCTACTGCCGGCGTATAAATATCTAACTTGTTTAAGTCTGTACCCGCGATGCACGATCGCACGATGGTGAAAACGCGATGGCATGATGGTACGATGGTGAAAACGCGATAGTACGATGGTGAAAGCGCGATGACACGATGGTGAAAACGCGATGCGACATCGCGATTTCAACATCAGACCATCGCGATTTCACCATCGTATCATCGCGTTTTCACCATCGTACCATCGCACCATCGCGACATCGTGTTTTCATCATCGTTCCATCGCGTTTTCATCATTGTGCCATCGCGTTTTCACCATCGTGTCATCGCGCTTTCACCATCGTACCATCGCGTTTTCACCATCGTACAATTTTTTTTTCCAGAAAACCATCGGGCTTACCATGTCCCCATGTGCTTTAAAATGTGCCGTCCCATGACATCGGTTTCCCCTTTCGTACAACCCTTTTTTTTCACCTCGTACCATCGCACCATTTTTATTTGTTAAAACTTTTTAAATTCCAGCTTCAATTTAAATCTTTAATGAAAAGCTATTACTTAAAAATTTTCACTGGGCATCCTTTAAAAACGCATCTAATTGCGTTTTATTAACTTTTTATATGTTTTGCATTTTAAATGCCCCATGGAATTTATCTTCCCTGTTTTCCCTATTAAATTAAAACTTGCCCGGGCAGGGGCGTAATTCAATTTAGGCAAAAGGCCTGATCTTGCGTTAAAATAGATTAAAAGTCTTGTATCCTTTTAATTTATCAACAGGATCTCTACAGCTATTTTCTGAAGGAAAAAAAAACGAATTAAAAAAAAAGAAAGAAAAAAAGTCTCTACGTATGCAGCGTTAGATTACGGTAAGAACTTAGGGTAGATGTAGCTGAAATTAAGGTATCTCTTTTGATAGGGAACTTTCTCGAGGAGATCATAAAATGACGTCTCACGGATGAAGGTCTGCATGACTGCATGATCGCAACTTTTTGGCCTACTTCATACTTTAGTAACGATCAAATTCAGCAGGTATGATAAGACTTGCAAATACATGTATGTAGTCTTACCAGTAACATATTTTTAGCGTGCTGCTCAAGTTCTATCTATTTATTTTTTCTTGCAGCTTATCACATTACTTTTCTGTCTCAAATAGAATAAAACGAATATAGAAATTAAATGTATATTGTCCATAATGTCCTGTGATAATAATTTGGTCTTAACTTAACGGTACTTTGGAAAGTTCCATAGGGTAAGTCTGCATATTATTTGAGATTGAAAGTGTCAACAGCTATACATACATGTAGTTTAATTCTAAAAAAATGTGTACCGTCGTATAGAAGCTCAATTGGTAAATCAACGTCACAGTAACTTTGAATTATTTTGAACACTTCGCTCTGCCATGTTACTATGATGATGATGATGTTGTTGTTGTTGTTGTTGTTGTTTTTCTCCCTTTTTCATTTTGTCTGTCTTTTGTATGATCATTTGAATATACATGTATTTGGTTCTTTTAAATTTCTACTTCTATTTTATGTTTCTTTTTTATTTCATTTTTGTCCCACTCTTTGTAAAGAAACTAACTACATTTCTAGTGATTTTTAACATTTTAAAAATCAAACAATTTTAAACACACTACGATTACGAAATAATAATAATTTGAATAGATGGATCAATATATAACACACTTCATTTCATTATATTTCTTACATTTCTGATAATGCTTTTTCCTGATGTTTGACGTTTTCCACAAACTTAACACAACTACATTATCAACCTGTGTACAAAATTATTCTATCTAATGCATTTGTATTTGAAACAAAACTGGTCAAATAAGAAAAAGATACATAAAACACTCAAATGTACCTTACTATGAAAGATCATCTAAATGCATGAAATAACATAGACACGGACGCGCTCTGCATACTGCGCTATCAAGGCACATGAAAATATGACGTTTTACTTTGTGTTTCATTTATTAGGCTTCAGTCTGCTTTATCTAGTTTTCGCATCAATTTTATCAACATGTAAACATAGGCTCAAGTTATTGTTGTCCTGTTGCCTGAGACAGTACTTCGGCAAAAATGCCCCCAGGATAATATTTGAAAACAACGTGTGAAATATATCTCCAATATCTAATGCATATAAAACGTTTTTGAAACGTTCATGTTTTGCAAAATTAAAATAATCCTGTTATACAGTAATTCTGTTATATACATAGAAGAAAAAACTTGAAACTTAAGATTTTCCAAGAAGTTATATATTATCTTTTTAAAATTTCATAGCGGACTTAAAAAGACGTTAACTGATAACCCGCTTGGTTTGCGTTACTATTGTTGTATATTAATCAATTCACGACATATCTGCGAATATTAGCCTCCTTATCAATAACATAAGGCAATGGCATATTTTTAAGTCTGCCTTATATAAAAGGGCGGACAACCCTTTGTCCCTTTCTCGTAAGAGAAGGGGAATCTTGTGATGCGTGTATGTGGTCGCACGGTCACTTTCTTTTAAACATGTCCTCGATGCATGTATGTGGTCGCATGGTCGAAAATCTCGTTATAAAGGCGTTTTGGTCCTGATTTTAAAATCCTAATTAGGAGAAATAAAATATTAATAGGAGTTGAGAAGTTAAATCTTATTTAGAAGGAGCTTCAAAATCTAAATACAGAATAAAAAGTTTTTAAAAACTTCTTACATGCAAACCATGCAATGTTCTTTGCAAAGTTTTTTTGAACCCTTATAAATAGCAAAAGATCTCCCTTTGGATTCCTTACACCATTAACATTGTTATCAGAAGAGGTCAATCGAACCGATTCTTTTTTTAGCGCGACAGTAGCCTCCCTTTGGAATACTTACGCCATTTGTAATGGTATCACGGGAGGTCAGTCTAATCAATTCCTTATTTGAGCGCAACTGTTACCTCCTTTGAACCCTTATGCCATTTGCAATGGTATCAGGGAAGCACTCTAATCAACTCTTTTTTTAACGTTACAGTCACCTCCCATTGAATCCTTACGCCATTTGCATTGTTTTCAGGGGAAGTCATTCTAACCTACTCTTAATAAGGGGAGATCACTCTAATTGACTCTTTTTTGTGTGCAACAGTTACCTCCCTATGAACCCTTACGCCATTTGCAATGTTATCAGGGGAGGTCACTCTTGTCGACTGTGTTTTAGTGGAACAGTTACCTCTCTTAGAACCCTTAAGCCATTTGCATTGTAATCAGGGGAGGTCACTCTAGGAGACTGTTTTTAGTGGAACAGTTACCTCCCTTGGAACCCTTACGCCATGTGTAATGAGTGAGACTAAAAAAAGGATTGGAGCACCACACTAAATACCGTATTCCGGTATATACCGGGCAACGCGCTTGAACCATAAAATGCTAAAATCTTGCCTTTTTTAAACCCAACGGAATGAACTTTAATAGGTATAATTCATCTTTTCACACCGATTTATGTACGATAATGAATAAAAAATATAAAAATCGGCGAAAAAAACGATAATTGTATATTTTGTGATCATGATTTCTGCAAGCGTCTAGAGGTACTGCTCCAATCCTGTATTGAGTTAAATCCATGTGTAATGTCATCAGGGGCGGTCACTCTAGGCGACTGTTTTTTAGTGGAAAAGTTACCTCCCTTGGAACTTTTACGCCATTTGCAATGTTATCAGGGGAGGCTATTCTAGTCGACTCTTTTTGAGCGGAACAGTTACCTCCCTTACAACCCTTACGCCTTTTGCAATGTTATCAGGGGAGGTCACTCTAGTCGACTCTTTTTCTTTTTTTAGTGGAACAGTTACCTCCCTTTGAACCCTTATGCATAAAACATCTATAAAAATGATAACAGAAAGATGGTTAATACAGTACCACGCAAGTTGATTAGTACACAAAAATAAATAGAAACAGATAATGGTACATGTTCTGCGTTAAAAACCCTTTATTAGATATAAAAAAATAATACACTCTCTTATATTAACAATTGTATAATATACACATGTCAATGGAAGACAAAACAAAAGAATTAATACATCAATAATCACTGATGCATATCAAATATAAATACAACGGTTTAAATAAAAACTGTTGTTCGTATAATATCTATACAATAGGGAAATATTTCCAAAATTATCTCGACATGAAGTTCGAGTATCCGAATATAAACATTATGGGTGAGTAAACATTGCACCGTCAGTTGGATTAATTTTCTTTTCAGAAAATTACATATGACAAAGCTTTTGATATAGCTTAAATGCCTGCCATGTAAATATGTTCATTGTTCAACATATTTTTCCTATCAAAAAGTAGTTTCGGTCTATCATCATAACTAAACAGTTGACAATCTTTAAGAACATATTTACGAAGTCTTTCCATGTCTTCAAGAGACACAGTACTGTATGCTTGTTGCAATGACTCTTGCCTCTGCAGTTTAACAGCAGTTTTATTTACTTTAATCTCCAAAGCATCAGATACAGTTTTCAGCATCTTTGAGGTGGTTAAACTTTCTACATCGTGCTGATTATATGGAAAAGGAATATCCTTAGATAAATAACCTCGAATTTGGAGATCACTCCATACTCTTAGAAGTAAGTTATAAAATGGATATTTGAAATCACTTTTAATGGCTGAATATGATCTAAATGATAGGCCAATAAGGCTTTTAGCAGTATCTAATACAGTTTCCTTTTCAAAATCACCAAAATGAATATTGAAGTCTGAAAACTGGTTTCTCCATCTGTCAAAAAGATACTCAGCGTCTTGTTTAAATGTTTCTAGATGTCCAATGAAGTCATATGGAAGTCCGCAAGGGTCACATTTCTGATACATTGGTTTAAAGTGAGTATTTATTCTTTCATTATTATCATTTTGCTTCAAGATATACTGTACAAACTCAGCAAATGTTACATCATGACCAAATTTCAGGCTCTCTTTTGATGGATTCTTTCTTATTGTCTTCACAATTGGTACTCCATACGACTTCCAAAAACTTAAATTTGGATTGTATAACTTGTGCTCATATCCTGAAAATAATCTACTATAGGGATCCCGGACAAATAGAAAAGAGCTAACACTTTTTAGATATCCCTCTAAATTCTTTCTACTCATTTGACTTTTAAAATCAACGAAATGTACAAGTTGCACACTTCCTAATGTCAGCTGAAACGGAGATTTCTTTGTACCACTTGCTAACACTGTTAATGTTCTCTTCCAAAATGTCGATCCTACCTTTGGTAACCCGCAAAAGAGAATAGAGTGCTTTCTTTCTATCCAAACTTTGTCCTGTATTTTATCGGGATCTAAAGCGGTATGTTGTGGCGTACTTTGATCTGTACACGCTTTATTCAATTTAAGTCTGTTTTCCAAATTGTTACGTTCAATCAACAAAGTATGCATTCTGCTCTGCAAAAAAACAGCAACACTTATTTCATTCATTCACATTAGAAAAAAAAAGTCTTAAAATTCTAAAATGAGAATCCCCGAAAGTATTTAAAACAAAACAATTGTTTAAAAATGCAGGCTATGTTTGAAAGAGTATATCTATAAATGAAAATGGAAACTGGTACATCTAACGCAATTATACCTTTTACATCTTTAGTTTTATCAACTTGAGCCAAAACTAGTTATTTGAATTCCTCTACAGCCATTGGAATGACGGATATAATTTATGACTATTACAGTATTATTCGCATGGAATGTTTGAATTACAATTTCTTTTTAACATTATTCTTTGTACAATGACGGATTAAGTGCATTCTAGTGATACAATTTTGATACTAGTTATACAATTTTGATATTCACTTAAATTGCAATTATCAGTGAATTGCTTAACAGGTAACAGCACAAGTGATATATATATCAGACAGATAAGTACCTGGATAAGGGTGTAATTATATTCTGGATTGTAAGCTGACGGAGGTTTAAGCTCTTTATTCGTCTTGTGCATCGAATCTAAATAAAATATATG
Source organism: Ruditapes philippinarum (assembly GCF_026571515.1). Classification (NCBI taxonomy): domain Eukaryota; kingdom Metazoa; phylum Mollusca; class Bivalvia; order Venerida; family Veneridae; genus Ruditapes; species Ruditapes philippinarum. The sequence goes on along the minus strand of NW_026855510.1, from coordinate 80,272 downwards.
AGAATTATACAATTATAAGCTGTTTCCTTAATTGAAAAATAATATATTTTGATGATGAAAGTGATTAATATTTAATACATATGTTACATCATAAATACCTAGTCTTGATTATCACATATTGCAATGCTATACAGTGTAGCAGATTAAGAATTCTTGTTGGACAAGTAATAAGCAATGTATTATATTGGATTAAGAAATTATGCAAGCGGTGAAACGAAAATTAAGAGATTATGCAACCGGCATGTTACACAGTGAGAAAATCAAAGAGGCCACGTGATAGTTTTATAATTGCACTTTATATACATTGCATGTCGAGTAATCTATATACAAATACACTGATAAAATAAACTGTAATTAGCGTTAAAGATTCTACTCCTTCCATCTCTATTGCCTTTTTATGACACGGGATGTATATATTTAAAATATATTCTATGTTTTATTTCGCCTTGTAATCGATACAGTGGCCCATTTAAAAAAAACGTATCTGGCTTGCAGTTCAATTGAGTTTGCTTTGTAGGACAAAGCACATTTGTCTCGTGCTTTTTAAGGGACAAAAAGCACATTTGTCTCATGTCATTTTTTTTGAATTATTTGTATAATATTATCACAAGGCAGATTTTTTTAAAGGTTTGCCGTTTTGTGTTATAATCAATAGGTTTGCTAATGCTTTTTTAAATAAAATCTTTAACCTAAAAACTACAGTGGAACTATTTATTCTAATATCTCTAATTCAAGAAATTTGATTGACTAAACCTGAAGGCGTACAATGAAACAAGCGGAATCCCGTTCACGTACCCGATGGTACAATGGTGAAAGCGCGATGGCGCAATGGTACGATTGTAAAAACACGATGGTATGAACGTGAAACAACGATGGTACGATGGTGAAACAACGAAGACACAATGATGAAAACGTTATGTTACGATGGTGAAAACACAATGTTACGATGGTGGAAATACAATGTATCGTTAATGAAACTGCGATGGCATGATAATGAAAACGTGATATTATTTTCACCATTGTGTTAACGCATCATCGTGATTTCACAAATCTGCCATTGCATCTCGCCGGAATCTCGCGTCTCGCTTCGCATCCGGTACGTCGACGCGAGACAAGAAAATCCTTTGAGGCCATATACCGCTAAATAGTATTCCCATTATTTTCTATATAAAAAGTGCTAAAAACATAGCTAGTCCAATTTTAGCGATCAAATCCTTATCTTTTTTAAAGAGTTATGATAAACTGATATAAAATGATGAGAAAAATATGTGTCATCTATCATATAAGAAAAGTTGCTAGCGTCACATTTGCTGATGTAAAATCACTTTAAAATCACACTGCTGTGATGTGGAAGAACCACCCATTCTAAAATTGAAATTCACTTTATCAAATACAACCTTTGCCCGCATTTTTTCTACCAAAATGTCAAAAACATATCCATGATGGAATTTAAACAGAAAACAGCTTAAATTTAGACGTCTTTAAACGAGATACACGAAAAGCGAAATCCCGGTAAAACATGAAATGGAGGCACGGTATTCTACTGTGAAATCCTGTGGTACGGGATACTTTGACATTGCGAGATCTCGTGTTATAATTTCGTGTCTCGCTTCGTGTCTCGTCTGAATGTCGCGTCTCGTCTGATTCTGCGAGGCCCGATATCATAATTTTGGCATTACCCGGATTCATTAAGGAACTCATGCATGTTGTTAGTGCTTTTTCAATGGCGGGTCTGAAAGCAGCAATTCTCGGATTCTCGGCGATATTTTTATATATACATTCTGATGAACACACAATACGTGGATGGTCTTCACATTTTCTTCCTTAGTTCATTTAGGGGCCTCACTTGTCCCTAACCGCTGTAGGTTCGACACTTACTCGGGGCGTCGAACTATACATGCGAGGAAGCCCGTTAAGTGTCCAACTGCGGAATACCTATCCGCGTGCGCACATAATTGTTATCGCGTGCGCACGTACAATTACAATGTACTAAGCAGAACAGTTTTTTAAGTAGAATTTTATGGAAGAATGTGAGACAAATGTGCTTCGAGTGTCCTTTCTATTGTGTGTCGAACACATCCGTTTCATTTCCAATTTGTCGCAAATATGAATATTTTCGAACACATCGGTCACACCTAGTAAGGCAAATGTGTTCTGAGACAAATGTGCTCCTACAGAGCTATAGTGATCGCTTTTCGTCCGGTGTCTGTACGCACAACCGAATAAGTATATTCCATAATAGTAGAATAAGGGGCACATGACCCTCTATTAAACAAAAGAAAATAACAAAAGAAATGGTCTCTTATCCTATTTCCTATTGCATTCAGTAAATACTGATCTGACAGTAATTAATTTATATTTTATTTTTGTTCAGTGTTCAGTGACTTATAGAATAAGAAATAAACAAATCTTTAAATCTCTCTAATGATAAACCAAATAAAAGTAAGAAGTCAAATTAATTAATGATTTGTCGCTTATAACTTTCTTTACATTTAACCATCTTGTCTGCTCCATAAACAGTTGTCAACTCAATTACCGGAGTTTGTTGATATGGTTGTCAAATCAATGAACAGAATTTGCTATATGGTTGTCATCTCAATGAACAAAATTTTGTAACATTGTTATATGGTTGTCAACTCAGTGAACAAAATTTGCTATATGGTTGTCAGATTTTGTAATATGGTTGTCACCTCAATGAACAGAATTTGTTATATGGTTGTCAACTCAATGAACAATTTTTATATGGTTGTCAACTCGATGAACATAGTTTTCTATATGGTTGTCGACTCAATGAACAGAATTTGCTATATGGTTGTCAACTCAATGAACAGAATTTGCTATATGGTTGTCAACTCAATGAACAGAATTTGCTATATGGTTGTCGTCATAATGAACATAATTTGTTATATATATATATGGTTGTCAACTTAATGAAAAGAATTTTTTATATGGTTGTCAACTCAATGAACAGAATTTGTTATATGGTTGTCAACTCAGTTAACAGATTTGCTATATGGTTGTCAACTCAATGAACAGACTTTGTTATATGGTTGTCAATTCAGTGAACAGAATATGTTTTATGGTTGTCAACTCAGTGAACCGAATTTGTTATATGGTTGTCAACTCAGTTAACAGAATTTGCTATATGGTTGTCAACTCAATGAACAGAATTTGTTATATGGTTGTCAACTCAGTTAACAGAATTCGTTATATGATTGTCACCTCAATGGACAAAATTGGTACCTCAATGATCAGAATTTGCTTTATGGTTGTCAACTCAATGAATTAAATTTGTTCACGGTTGTCTACCTAATGAGCAGAGTTTTTTTATTTGGTTGACGGCTCAATGCTCGACGTTTATGAATAGAGTTATATTAATATAGGTATTTCTAATATAATATAGGTATGTCTAATCAATGCTCAGGGTTTGTTAGACGGTTGTCCTCTCAATGAAGGCAATTTGTTACACGGTGGTCTCCTCAATCCTCTGAGTTGTTATATGCATGTCCACTTAATGAACAGAATTTGTTATATGATAGTACTATCAGTAACCAAAGAAAGTTTAGGTCGTTATCTTCAAACCACGTACCCCTCATCACTTTGGTTCCGAATCCCGCTAGGGACATTTGATAGCTTCGTGTGTAGAAGCTATCCAATTACCTTATGAAATGTTGGAGCTTCTACTTAGGTGCACGTGATACATGGAGGGACACCAGTTAAGGTGGAAAGATACCAATTGACCTCTTCAGTGTTGGTGCGACGAAAAACCCAATTTCAATTTTACGCTTTGTATCTTCACGCATTTTATAAAGTATACATAAAATGAAATAAAAAAATTAAGATCCGGTAATTTTTGTTATACTTTTCAGTTAAGATACAATTAGCCCTCATGCATATTTATCATGCAACTGCTATGGTAACTGCCCGATAACACTTGCCTGATAATTATTTTTGATATCAGGTCAGTAACCTGATATCAAAAATAAGCCCCGCCCATTTTAACGGACTTTTTTCAATTGGTTATATTCTCATTTTCACCAGCATGTGAATTCTACAATGTAATCTAATACCCTTACAAGTCTTGAATCAAGATGTGATATTTATTTATAATTTCGATTTCAATTACGAATAAATTAGATAGCGAATAGTTTTAGTACCAACTAAATGAAGTGACGTCATAATTTATATTGCAAATGACATCATCGATTCGATGTTCACGTCATTCTATACATGTACTGGCATGCGAGCAGTTCCCGTACAGAAGCAGTACCCGTATTTTTCATTTAAACGCTTGATTTTTACATGCATTCTTCAAAAATTCATTTCAAATCAAGAAGATATATAAACGAGACAAAATCTTAGTATCAGTTCGGCAGTACGTATAAAAAGTCTCATTTTAAATCACTTTCACCTGTGCGTTGTCAAAACGTGACCTTGTTTTATCTGGGGGATTCCGTCCTTGCGCGCATGCGCAAACATACTTACACGTGAGGCATGTTAAAGGGTTTTCCACTTATACCACCTGTTTACAGATAACAAGGCAATGTGATGAAAACTTGTTTAATTATCAGAATTTTGACCAATATTACTATATAAAATAATTTTATGGCTTTGATGCGTAAAATATCATGCATACAAGCATGCCATCGCATGTGAATGCGTTGGGGGTAACGGTACCGGGTAATAGATACACGCGTTTAGTCTACTTTCTATTTCCTGAATTACATCTATTAATCTCTTAGAAAATGGTCTGTTCAACAATTATAAATGAAAAATAGGTCTGATATAACAAAATTGTATAATTATAATGGGTTAAATTTTATGTACGGGAACTACTTCTCTTCATACAAAATAATGGATAATTTCGGTACCCCATATGAGGCCTCATAACTAAGGGTTATTCTATGTTTAGAACATGATGGAATTTCCATGATTTGTGTGACGAGCCGAATATTGATGTGTAACGTTCAAATTTTGGTGAGTGAGCGTAATAAAAAATAATGTTTAAGTCACTACGATTTTTGTACGGGAACTGCTCGCATGCCAGTACTCATAACAAACAGGCTAGACGATTTTCTTTGAGAACTTGTAAATGTTTACTTTATTTCGCCGGATTACTATTTAATAAGTGAACTTTAAAAAATAAGACGCATGTTTGTGTAGCTTGTGTTTGATTGCCGATTTGACTTTTCTTTGATTGAAATTATCGTGAACTTTTGAATTTGACAATTCAAGACAAAAATTGCAGTAAAGTTTAGTTTATGTGATTCTAAGTGGATTTTTGGTTTGATGTTTAAATTAAAGGTAAGAATTTTATCGTATAAGGCCTACATTCTGTTGTATCTTTTATCCGAATCGAAACAAAAAATGGCCGCCATTTATAAATTCAAAGTTTCAGGGGCGGAGGAATTTATTTTCAAGAATTATTTCTTTAAACAAAAATCCCCCTTTTTAACGAAATTCGATATTTAAAAGTAGATTATTTTGTTATTTTGACAGTTATTATGTGTTACATGATAAATAGAAAAACATGCTACTGTCTTTTGATATCAATTTTATCAGGCTCGGCTGATATGGGCAGAAAGGGCTCGGCAAGCCTCGCCCTTTCTAGCCCATATCAGCCTCGCCTGATAAAATTGATATCAAAAGACAGTAGCATGTTATTCTCTATATACTGTGCAGTATAGATCAAAATTACGTCCCCTGCAACGCAATTATTTTAAAGAGTGACGTCCCTTGTCACGCATGACGTCGTTACTTAGAGACGTCGTTTACGTCAATCAGAATCAGTATAGCTTCTGAAAACGCTACCAAAAGAAAACATATTTAGTGAGTATTTTTATTTTATTCGTAATACAAATACCTGGAATTACTTGTTTGTATTCCCATAAATTCGGAGATAAATAGATCATGAATTTAGATATATACATCTTAATTTATCATCAGTCAAGCATTGTATTATAGGGTAGCCTTTGTTAAGAGTTCAAGTAATGAGTAATATGCAACGACTACAGTCCTAACAATTTTGCCCAGGGTTTTCATTTCGTACAAATATGCATGTTTTTTCTTGAATTAAGACAAATTTTCATGTTATTCTGTTAATTTTCTTTATTTGATTTTAAAAAAGAAAAAATATATGACAATATATATGGCATGCATAGTCTGACTTTTTTCAGTTAAAACAGAAATTTAATGACATTATTTGCAAAAAAATGAATATTGTTCTTATTTTAATTATCACAATGGTTGTATATGATGTCTGCTGTATGAATGTCTGTGTCCCGCAAACCAAGTTTTCAAGTTTTCAAGTTTTTATTGATATCTCAAGGCCCAACTGGGCATGTGAGAAAACAACAATATAACAAATGTTTACAAAACAAAGTAAAGTGATACATAATTGAAATGGCAATGTTATGAACATAATTATGTACATAAAAAAAGAGAACAAAATAGAAATAAAAAATAGAATAAAAATATAACATATTTATACTTAACAATTTAGAATCGGAGAATGAGATCAAAATGAAAAAAAAAATATCAATATTTATTATATACTTATAAAGGAAATATTGAGAAATATTGATGAAATAAAATGCGTATTTTTATTTTTCCACATTTTCACCGTAAAAAAAATAATTTTCACTGCAATGCAACATATTTTCCGTATTTTCACTGGTGTCTTGCGGGCTACTTTCTTTTAAATTCTACCAATACACAAAATTTAAGGGAAAGTTTTTCAAATTTTATCGCAAAAAAGAGAAAAATGTACATAATAAACAGAAAATTCAAGTTTTTTCTATAAATACATGATTTATTTTCATCTTGTGGCATGAAAATTACCATATTTCACTCGTGGCTACCGCCACTCATGAAATATTTATTTTCATACCACTCGATGAAAATAAATCATGTATTTATAGAAAAAACTTGAATATCCTCTATTTATCACATAAACCGCGGCACAGGAGTGTAATAAAGCCATTTAATAAAAACGATATTACACTAGACAATATTACACTAGTGTAATAACACTTTGACGTCACGTCATTTGCGCTATAAACATAGCGTTAAAGCGCGCTAATGTTAGCGTTACACTATAGGCGCGTCAAAGAAAAATGACTCTTTTTAACAATTTACCGTTCTTATTTTATATATGTGATAAATAGAATATTATATTCGTGTAGATTCAATACTAAATTTATTGAACTCGTTGAATAAAAGAATATTATGCTCGCCAGAGGCTCGCATAATATGATTTTATTCAACTCGTTCAATAAATTTAGTATTAAACCTACACTCATTCAATATCCTCTATGTATTATTAAGCACAAAGATTATTTTCTTACAGAATATTGCTAGATTGAATAAAACATTTTTGCTTTCACTATTCATTAAATTTGAAAAATTAATAATGTTAGGTCTATGAAAAAATGAATTGTCTAAATATGTCTTTCTCAGGTGTTGAAAATAGGAACAGTGAAATAAATAATCAAATTCATTACCTAACAAATTATCAGAACATAAACAGCACACTCTTAGACTTCTATCCAAATTAAAAAATCTACCTGTTTCAATTGGCATTTTGTGGTTCATACATCTAAATTTGAAAAACGCTATTGCTAAATCTGTTGGTAAAATGTTAAAGTATTTTTCAAAACCAAATTGAGTTTTAAAAATTCTATAATTCAGACATTTACTGGATTCATGAATAGAAGATTGCCAATCTTGAATAAACTGATCCTTAATTCTAGCAGAAATAATTTTCTTAAAATGTGGGACAGAACTAACTGTTTGAAAAATCCAATAACTTGACAGACCGAGAGAATCTAAAGAAGTATGCACAAATTTCAACCAAGGAAAATCCACATCAAAATCAGAGTAAAGTTTCTTTGACATACAGCATAAAACAAATTTTATCCTTTTTATCATTAATCAATTTGCCCCAATAGTTCAGAACTCTTGACTTAATTTGCAAAGACAAAGGCAATATTCCTATCTCGCCATAAATCATACATGATGGGGTAGATTGCTTCAGTCCGAAAACTAATTTAATATATTTCAATTGGAAACGATCAATTATTTGTACATTTTCTACGCCCAAGACCTCGGATCCATATAAAATAATAGGAGCCACCATTGCATCAAATAAACTCAATTGTATATCAAATGAGAGACTTTGTTAACACAGAAAACATAGCTTTTCGAGCTTGATCAATCAGTTTTTTTCTTGTGCCTAAAAATTTTCCGTTAAATGAAAACTGAACCCCAAGATAATCAAAACAATCTACAATCTCAAGTATGTTACCCTCAAATTCTAGAGGATTAATATTATTCCACCCCCTTTTACTTTTACAGAACACAACAATTTTTGTTTTGGCAGTGTTTACCTTTAAACCCCAAATATTACAGTAATCAGACATTGCATTTAATGCTTTTTGTAACTCATTAGGACTTTCAGCTAAAATAACTGTATCGTCAGCATAGAGCAACATAAACAATTTAAGATAAACTTCAAATCATCTGTGCTTAAAGTGTTACTAACACTGTTAGACAGGAAATTTAAACCTTCAAATCTTTGAGACAGGAACGAGTTCAAGTCATTTAAAAACAAAGAGAATAAAACTGGGGATAAATTTTCTCCTTGTCGGACGCCAAAAGTCAGAAAAATGGTCACTGACTCTAACACAGGACTTAATATTTTCATACATATTGTGTATTATCTTAAAACATTTACCATCTATATTTGAACTTAATAACTTGTTCCATAAAGCAAGTCTATTTACAGAATCAAAGGCTTTTCTATAATCAATAAAAGCACAAAATAGTTTTCTTTTGTTAGCCAAGTACAAATCTATTAAACATTTAAGTGAAAAAATATGATCAACTGTAATGTATTTTTTTTCTAAACCCGGCTTGCTTTTCACAAAGAATATTATCAGATTCTAAAAATTTATTCAACCGACTATTCACAACAGATGTAAATAATTTACCAAAACAGCTCAAAATTGTTATTCCCCTGTAATTGTCAGGATCATTAATATCACCTTTATTCTTGTATAAAGGAAGAATTACCCCTTTACTCCAAATTTCAGGGAAGAAACCTGAATCAAAAATAATATTAAATAGTTTGCAAACAACTGGTAACATTGAACAGGGCAAATTCTTAAGATATTCATTTAAGATATTATCCATTGGTGATGCAGATTTGTTGCTCTTTAAAGCCTTTAAAACTGACTGAATTTCATTAACTGTAAATGGTAAATTTAACTCCTCATTGTAAATTCCAATGGTCATTGCGACAATACAATAAATATCAAATTTTCTTTTATATCACTTGCATAGTTACTTTATTTTGTTTGCCCCCCCCCCCCGACTTATTAATATCTTGTTCCGTTTAAAAGTTACTTTAAATTTTGTTTTACAATACTAGTAGCTTGTAGTTTGTCTTACTTTCTTTCTTTTTTTTACAGAAATGACTCGAATTACGAATGAAAGAAATTAAAGAGCCAAAGTCTCCCAAAACTCAAGGAAAGACAGGACAATTTGTCCATGGCCAAGGTGAGATAAAGTCATCCCATAGCCAAGATAAATTTAAGTCTTCTTTGTGCCAATGCAAGCCTTCTCATAACCAAGTTGAGGCGGGGATTGTCACACCCAAGGATGTAATCGTTCAAATTTTAGACGAGACCATGTTGCCCAGAAATGATTGTGACACCATTAGCTCCAGCAATTGCCAAAGTAAAACAAATTCGAAAGGTATGGAACTTTAATTTATTCATAGAACCTGTATTTTATGTTATTCATTAGAAAGTCACATGAGTTAAAGAATTTCAATTTTCACAAATATTGGTATGATTTCAGTTAAAGGAATTCAAATGAGGCACAAAAGCCTAAAATATAAAAAAAAAAATAAAATTCTTTCATTGACCAGCTAGGGCACTTAAAAATGAAAGATATGCAAATTGATTATTAAGAAACATAAACAGAAATTGAAAATGCTATTTTTATGTTATTCTTGTTATCACTTTGAGTGAAAAGCCTTACGATGTTTTCCTTTTTGGAGTTTGATCTCCATCAAAGGGAACATTAATCTCGAAAAATTATTTCCAGTCCAATCGTGTCACGTGTGGAGTCCCTTTAATGTGTGCTACTAAATCCCGCTGAAAATGAATCTGTTTTTCATAAAAATAACTTATTGTACTTCTTACAGTAATATGACGGTTTCCAATTACTATTTTAGTAATCTCTTAACATTTTACAGGTAAAACGAAACGTCTGAGAAAATGGGAGGTGTTCCCCGGTGGGAATAAATTTTGTTGTAAAGGAAGATATATCCGTGGACCTGATAGCACCGGATACTTGATCACTCTCGCCTTGATCTTGATCATAGGTATTATTGCATTATAATAGTACGGATTGCGGCCTTCGTGGTCAATTTCTACGCATTAAAACTAACAACCGGTGTGAAATAGCCCTGAGGCCGATATTATTGGCGTCCGCGCCGAAGCGCGACGCCCCTTATGGAATGAAATCAGATTTTGTGAAAGGGCGACAGCAACTCCTCGGGCCTTTTCGTCGGTCATAATAGCCGATCATTCCGATTGGTATGAGGGTTTTTGATTATCAAAAATGAAATGTCGCGAACAATGTAGCAACTGGAGAATTTCGCAATGCAAATATATTCAAATGAAATAATCATTTCCGTCAATTAATCGCGCTCTTCGGGGGTTTTTATTAATCATTTTGTAGTACATGGATTGTTATTGTTGTACATGTATCCGTAATCTGTAAATAGAATTATGACCTTAACATTGTGAAAGTCCGAAAATCTATTTATGGAGGGATGTTCTATTCGCCCGTCTCCTATCAGTAATTCCCGGTCTCTCCCGGTCTATTTTGACCGGGATTTACTAGAGACCGGCGAATAGTTCCACACGTTTATTGTCCGGTCTCTCCCGGTTTTGGAGTAGATGTTTGATATCATTACAGATAAATATTTTTTTTTCCAAAATGAATGTTTGTCACTTAGTTTTGTTACAATAATTAATAAACACAGGTCAACTCTCAAAATTGATTATTATTATTATACATATATGTATATACAATAATTGAGTAAAAAGGTACATTTTTATGGTATTAATATGACACCATCAACTTTGAAACATTTTATTTAATTTGTAATTCGTGTTTAGTAAAGATGCTGAGGAATTATTCTAAGTTACAAATTAAATTTTATGCTTTATTCAATTGATTGATAATTTAAAAAATGATAAAGACAAATACAAATGTACATGTACATTGTTTAAGAATAAACAATATAATGTATTGAAATATTAACCATAATTTACTGACTTTTCCAGTTTATTTTTGACTTATAATCGTCGGTAAATATGACAATTGAATTCTTAAAATCTATTTTACAATTATAATAAAAAAGTAGTAAACGTAAAAACTCAGTATTAAAATAACACATAAAACACAAAAAAAGGAAGAAAAAGAAAACAATATTCATGAAATATGTAAAAAAAATTAAAATAAATATTACAATTATTGTATAATAAAACAATTATGCTCAACATGGTGATATAAAGAGGGGGTCTTCGCTAACAGCGATAACATAATAAGGGACAACACACAAGTGTGGTGTTGACCATGCCTTACACAAATGGATTAAAAATGATTGTATATATCCGTTGCTATTAATAATCACGATATAACATAAATTTTATGACCATAAAAAATAATTATAATATAATTTATAATATTATATATGTATTTTATTATTTCAAAAATGTAAAAGAACTATTGATTTTGACTACTATTTTGTATGTTCCAAAGAAAATACCACATCAACTTGAAATTCTATCAAATCACCAATATTAATGATAATATCCAAAAATACCCCCTATATAGTATAAATAAACTTATACCATATGGAAAGTATATTTTGAATATCATTGACCTGTATATTTTGGATATTATCGTTAATATTGATAAAATTTCAAGTTCCTGTGGAAAAAAAAAACAAGTAATATTCTAATCTCTAGCATGCCTACCAAAGTTCATAATGAACAATGTCTTTCGTCCGCTCATTCATAAGTGATATACAATTCTGGTAAAAACCAATTAACCATTGAAAAGTTTATAAGAATATCTTTTATAACATGCTTTTCGGTGGTTTATAGAAATATATCAGCGAAATAAAAACTGGTAATTTCACTGTTTTAAACAGTGAAATTACCAATTTGATAATTTCACTGTTTTGAATTTAAGCCCGTTACGTTGTTTTAGTGAAATACCAGCGTGCACAGTACTGGAAACCATAAATGACGTCACGTTGTATTAGTATTTGGCGCGGTTTTCATTTAGTACTAGGTTAAAAAGTCTTTTTAAACGTTTCTTTGCATGTAATAAAAAGAAAATTTGTTAAGTTTAGTGTAAGATTAAAATATATTTCACCATGTGAACACCAAAAGTTCATTTTTAACTCGTGGCTGCGCCACTCGTGAAATATACCTTTTGGTACTCACTCGGTGAAATATATTCCGATCTTACACTGAACTAAACAAATATCCTCTATGTCATCATATGTCTACTAGTTCATCTTCACTTGCTGGACGCCCTTTGCTGCTTTGCATCAATGCTTTTCTTGTTCTCATTTATAATGGTTATATTGCGTTAATAACTAGTGATGTCATGTGATTTACTTAATTATCGATTTTTTACCTTATTTTAACTTTTATCAGTGAATTGTCATTTAAATAACTGAAGGCTAACATGGGCAGTGAAACCTCACATCAATTAACGCATTACTTTTAAAGTAATAATTCAAATCAATGCATATTCATTCCCACAAAATAATTCACTTAACTAAAGGTTTCTAACATCAAATTAGTTTTTGAACGACTATTTACCGTGATTTTAAAAATGCACTATATTTCGACAGTATTATTACTGTTCAGATTTAATTAACCACTACTTCTCGAAACATACGTACCCTTTATGTTATGTAGTATAATCTTTGTTTGATGGTACATGTACTAGTCTATTAGATGCATGATTTTATTTAATAGGAGAAAAACAAGTAAACTGTCACAATAACAACATAAATTTAGCAGTAAAAATGTGCATAAATGACCGGTGTGACTATATAGAAAGATTTCCATTTGACTGACAGGGTTTTTCACTTGTCATATGTATATTTTATTTTTCAACGTAAATCAATCTATATCATCGTTGCTGTTCATATTTTGATAATAAGATTTTTAATTGTTTCTATTTTAGGAGGGCTGTTTTTCGCCTTCGACAGCGTGTATCTGTCAAAAAGAGTAAGCCCAGTTGTTCCAGCATTAGGGGTGCCCATCTTTCTTCTTATGCTGGTATTGTTCAACGTGACCGCTTTTACTGACCCCGGAATTTTACCACGAGCCACCGCTTACGATATTGAAAAACAGGAAAAAATTAACTACAAAACAGACGACAACGGGTCGCGTTACACAGAAACAGATATCAAAGGAAGAGTATTCCAGCAGCAATACTGCAGAACGTGTAAGATCTACAGACCGCCCAGGTCATCCCATTGCAGTGTCTGTGATAATTGTGTGGAAAGGTTTGATCACCACTGCCCATTTCTCTCCAATTGCATCGGAAAAAGAAATTATAAACATTACTTTATTTTGTTAATTATATCGACCGTGCTATCATGTTACGTCATTGGCTGTAACGTGGCAGTTATCTCCTTCCGGGCACAAGAATATCCAATCAACGAAGCTTTTATGAAGTCAATACCCAGTGTTATTGAAGGAATCCTTTGCTTACTAATACTGTTAACCGGACTTTTATGTCTTGTAGTTTATCATGCACGTCTTGTTTGCCGAGAAGAAACCACGAACGAATCATTAAAAGACACATTTGCTAATAACATAAACCCATTCAGCCAGGGTAGCTGGTACTCTAACTGCTTTTATATCCTGTGCACGCCTAAAGCACCAACGTTGTTGGACAGACGAGGATTTGAAGATGATGCAGACGTTAGCCAGGAGTCAAGTAGAAACCCACCAACTCCACCAATTTAAGGACTCTAATCTTTTAATTAACTTTTCAGAACAATATACTTGATATTTTTTGTAATTGCCGTTATCAAGAAAAAAATGTCAATATTAGTATTTGAGATTTTTTGAGGATTCATTTTGCCTGTTGGGTTGTCACTTTCTTATTGTCAACACACGTTGCCTTTTATTAAAAAAAACTGTATCACTCCTATGAATGGTATTGTTTTGTTGTTGTTTTTTATTGTTTATATTGTTGTTGTTGTTTTTTGTGGTGTTTTTTTTAAAGCCAAACAAATTCATGCTTTGTTGTTTATTTAATCATTTTAGCTCAACCTTTGAAACAAATTTCGAGCTATTTTTAAAGTCAGGTTGTCGTTCCAAATGCCATTCAAAAACATTTGACACACGTGGATGGTCTTCTCATTTTCTTCCTTAGTTCATTTAGGGGCCTCACTTGTCCCTAACCGCTGTAGGTTCAACAATTACTCGGGGCGTCGAACTATACATGCGAGGAAGCCCGTTTAGGGTCCAACTGCGGAATACCTATCCGCGTGCGCACATAATAGTTATCGCGTGCGCACGTAATAACTATCCCTTTAGAACGTAATAGCTATCGTGTGCGTACGTTTGAGTATCGCGTGGCCACGTAAAAGCTATCGCGTGCGCACGTAATAAATAAGTAAGAAAATCATATATCACCTTTATGCAACCGTAGATACTACCTCATTGTTGTTTAGAATATATTTTAAATCATTTAAAAAACTTAAATCATCGGAAAGAAACGTCGTAAATTAATAACGATAAGAATGGAAATGCTGCATATGTGTTTGGGTTCTGGATACTGCACTGGTAGAAACTTTCACTGTAAAATGCTGAACAGGGATATTCCATAAGTTAATTTATGACACCAATGCAGAGGCAGGAAGTTTCTGATTGGCCGAAAGTGACATAAAAACGGTATAACAGAACATACAGAAAACCCAGAACAATTTTTATATCCGCCTTTTCGATCAATTACAATGTACTAAGCAGAACAGTTTTTTTAAGTAGAATTTTATGGAAGAATGTGAGACAAATGTGCTTCGAGTGTCCTTTCTATTGTGTGTCGAACACATCAGTCTCATTTCCAATCTGTCGCAAATATGAATATTTTCGAACACATCGGTCACACCTCGTGAGATAAATGTGTTCCGAGACAAATGTGCTCCTACATTGCTTTCAGATGATCAAAGATAAGTTAAAACTACTTTTTTCTGACAACAATCATTTATTGTTGCCCAACCCATTTGCTTTTTATTATCATATACTCATAATTTGTATAATATTTGACATGTATTTGATGCAATGAAATATGTTTAAACTAACAACGTACGTATTTGCTAATTTTGTCAAGAATTCGAAGGATGTAAACCTATTTTGGGGCCATAATGAAATTACATCAGCATATAAACTTCTATGCAACAAGACTTTTAGTCGGAATTAGAGCAATTTTCTTGATTGTCTATCCTGAGAAACTTTTATATTTCTTTATTTTACATGCGTGTAATTTCAAATAACTCCCGAGCTCCATTCAGAGAATGTGCTACCTCTTGTTTGCAAATCAGTAAGTCGGCTGTGAATTTATTGTTATAATAACAGAGACTAAAGAGTTGTGTAGACAATTGACACTTTTAAGTTAATATAAAAATAAAATAAAAAAAAGAAACAAAGAAGAAGAAGAACTAATTTTAATTCCTGATATTTCTTATCAAAATAATATCGTTCTTTTATTTTGTAAATGCTTTGTATTGTCTAATAAACAATGTAAATTACCATTATCTTGTCATTTTTAATATTGTGATAGAATAAATTGGCATTCGCTATTGCACATGGAAATTGTTGTTTTAATTTGTAAAAGGAAATAGTTATCATGCTCGCTGGACGCTTGCTTTATAAGCTGTGCCTGAGCACGCTTATAAAACATCTTATGACATATAGTTACATGTACAAACGATCTAAAGAATTATTATATGAATATACTAGACAAAATTGCAAATACCTTTAAACGCCATAAATGACATTGACATCATCGATAGTGTTAGTATCATTAATATTGCACCAAATCTTTTAATTATTTCCATATCTGCGCTAGTAATAAAATGCCTATCATTAATTTTCTTTCTGTCGCTTGTTCTGAGGACGGTATATACAATTGAATGTTTCCTGTGCCAAGATTTATATTCATTGATAGAAATTATAATATCTGATTCAATAACTTTTGAAACCTCTGTTTGTCAAGCTGTTTTACTTAAAATAACAATAGCAGCCATTTTTAGCAAAGGGTCTCATATATAAGAAATGCATCTGGTGATAAATTGTCCGGTGTTAATACGAATACGAGATTGAATACATTGTAACTATAATGCACTATTACAACATTAAATAATGCAATAACAAAATATTCTTTATTTTTTAATTGGCTAAATATTAATATATTTTAGTATATTTTGTTGATCCTTATAATAACAATTCTGTTCAGGCCAAGGAATAAGTTGTTGTTTTTGTCAGATAATGTGTAACATAATTAAGCCGCGTCACGACAAAACCAAAATAATGGGTTTGCGACCAGCATGGATCCAGACCAGCCTGCGCATCCGCGCAGTCTGATCAGGATCCATGTTGTTCGCTATCAGTTTCTCTACTTGTAATAGGGTTGGTAAGCGAACAGCATGGATCCTGATCAGACTGCGCGAATGCGCAGGCTGGTCTGGATCCATCCTGGTCGCAAACCCATTATCTTGGTTTTGTCATGACACGGCTCAATTGTCCTTTAAGTATTGAAGTCATAAGTAAAGAAACCATGAACAAAATATAAAAGTATTAATGAAATAATAAGATATACATGAAATAAAATGAAATATTTCTATTCTCTATTCAGTTTCACAATAAAAAAGCAAAATGGTTAGTTTTAATAGAGATCAAATTGTCTATACCGATAAAGTCTATTTATAAAATATTATTTGGTTTTATTGGTTATTTTTATCATTTTTGCGTATGAAAATATAAAACTGAAACCAATTTTGGCAAAATGTAAAGTAATTCTTATTTTACCTTTGTACATGAACTGGCATATTGTACTTCATTTTTTTCACATCATTTCACTTTATTGTTCCATATTTTCACAGATTACATAATACACATTTAACATGTATCAAGCAATAACATGCGAACGAAGAGTACCAAAACAAAAATATTTAGTATAGGTAACAACAGGATCAAAAATATTCTAATAAATTATGTTTAACTTCATCGACATATGTTTTATTTGACTGCAAAAGGCACACAATGAAAACCCAATAAAATGACGAACAATGTTTAGAGAATTTATGTCAATCTAACACAAACGATATTTAGTGTTTCAATGAATCATCAAACATTTACTTTTGTAAATCGGCTGAATTAAATCAGTCTAGTAAATCAACAGTTTAAAAAAATACCATTTGTATAAGATAGTAGTTTTTGGGCTATTTTAATAAGTTAAATAACAACGTTACTAAAAGTACCTTCTTCTTACACATAATTTTATTATCAAAACATGGCGCATTTCATTTGTACTTGTAATTTTATTTTGTAAAAAAAATGACTCCGATCCAAATGTTGCTCTGGCCTATTACAATAAGAATTCTACATACTGTATTCTAGATTTCAAGCTGTGTAAGATTAGTTGGTATTAACTTGACAGGTTTTATGTGTAATGACAAATATCAAGACTCCGTATGAAATCAACACGTGTTACACTATAATAACATAATTGAGCCGCGTCACGACAAAACCAACATAGTGCGTTTGCGACCAGCATGGATCCAGACCAGCCTGAGCCTCCGCGCAGTCTGATCAGGATCCATGCTGTTCGCTTACCAACTCTATTACAAGTAGAGAAACTGATAGCGAACAGCATGGATCCTGATCAGACTGCGCGGATGCGCAGGCTGGTCTGGATCCATGCTGGTCGAAAACGCACTATGTTGGTTTTGTCGTGACGCGGCTTATATTTCATATTAACGTCACCCCATCCACTGCAAAAAATCGATTTATCATTTTTTTGATAATAATGTGTATTTATTAAATCAAAACCATTGTCATTGTTTGGCTTTTTAAAAGTTTTATGCACTTGATTCATTAACGCACGTATAATATAACAGAATATGACATACTATTGTAGAAGACTTCTACATGTATACTAAGTGTTTTAGATATAAAGGTATCAAAGATTGTATGATACACCTAAAACGTCATTAAGCTTATATGACAATTTCGACGACAAGTGCATAAAACCTGTCGAAAATATTTACAACGAATTTATAAAACAGCACAAATTCTAAGTTTTAGAAAAAATATCTTTAAGCACTTCATAACTTTACAGAAACAGTACTAACGTCACGATTATCCAATGAAAATCGACGCAATATTATATGATACATAGCAACGTACTTATACCAGACCCGGCTTTCACCAACATTCTCAAACCACTTTAGTTTAAATATTTTAGTGTTTTCAATATGGATGTTAACAGATGAAGTGTAGGAACATTAAAGTAAGTAAAATCAGAAGCAGCAAAAATTGTGATTTTGTTGCTTACATACGAGGTAAAGGAACGCAATCAATAATTGTATCAACTTTTCAGGATGCCACAAGTCTTATCATTAAATCAGAGTCCCTTCTTAAAATACGTTAGTGGCAAAAATCTAAAGCTGTATTGTAATCATATAAGATATTCATGTGCTGTTTAAAATTCCTTGTACTAAGGATACCATATCCTCTTTAAGATAAAAATTAATTAAAGGGCTAAGAATAAGGTAAAAACTGTATGAAGATTTTTGATTGATTATTCGAAATATACAACGATATTAAAGTTTATTCAAGTGATTTATGAAATACCCGTTTTACATTTAATGAAACAATCCAGAAGTATGATAAAAATGAACGTAATCCAAGAAACTATTTGTGAAAGCTGTTATCCAACTTGTGGCGGACTTGTCGTTGTTTGATTGCCGCTGAAAAATAAAAAATAAAGACACAATAATAAACTCATTCAGTTGATTTCATTATCTTAGAAACTAGCAAAAACTAGCAAGACAGTTCCTGTGATTCATTAAAACTTAATAAGTACACAAGGTGTTCATATTTGTTAAATCAGATGTTGTTTTTACCTGAATTCATATGTCAGCCAAAGTCGATGCATCATGGTTACATATATATACAAGACTTTGGAAAAGATCTCAAGATAAAACCTTATTTCATGTATTTTTAACTAAATATCTTCAAGTAATTTTCATTTGGATTGATTGTCTTAGCGAAGTGCTTTGATAATGTAGCCGTCTGTTACAGAAGCATCCTCAGACACGTCTATAAATTTTCACTTACCTTTTTTCGCAGATAACTAAAGCATTTTGAGTACACGGTGTTACTTTATACTGTTCCATTGTTGCTGTTCCAAATGCAAGACATCCTACTGGTTCTCCGCCGTCGATGAAATCGATATAAGTTAGGGGCGTTCCGTTGTTCCAAAGGAATACATGTTTTCCTCCCTTGGCACCGACCCAGAATAACTGACCTGTGAATATAACTATGAAAACCCCGGAAATTAGTCAAAATATTTTACTCCAACTACTTTTAATTTGGTAAATATAATGTGCACAGTTATAGAGCGTAATTTTAAATTCTTTTTTTTTCTATTTTCAAAAAAGTGGATATTGGAATAGTTAACACTTTTGGGAGATTGTTCTTGTCACATGATATTTAACACAATTCCTTTACATTTTGTTTATATCATTATTTCTTTTTTTAAACGTTTTAACATGTAATCGTATGTTATCAATTACTTAAAAACAAAGACGAAATCTTATTTACATTCTTTGAGATTCCTCTTGAGTGTACTTGTAAGTAAGTAAACAAATGGTTTGCTATTGTCGATACCGCTAAAACTGAAACTTACGTTCATATGTCTTTCTGATAACACCAATAAGGGCATCCTTCTCAGCTTTTGTCTCAAGCTGTACAATGTCGCCACCAAAACTGTCTGACTTACACAGAGCCTGTATATGGATACTTTACATGAATATAAATCTTATTTCTTTTTATTTTCCCCATTTTTGAGTATAAATAACTGAAAGCTGTAAGTGGGTACATGATCATCATCTATTTATTTGCAGGTATTAAACCAAAATTTACAATTAAATATACCCAACATTTGCCCCTATCATGAGAGAATGAACAGATATTGGGCTCAGCAAAGCATGTCTAGAAGATGAAATTTGAGCAATGTAGGATTATATGTTGTGATTGTAAATACTAATTAGCAGAGGTCATCATTAAAATCTGTTCAACAATTTAACACGGCTTTCGAGTAAATGTCAAACGTAACATTGTGTTTGTTCTTGTTGCTCTTTTTTCTAATTTTACTATTTCAAAACTTAAGATATATGCCTCTTTCTCTCGTTTAGAAAAACGATAAAGTGATTTTTCACCAAGTCGATTGCAGAAGTATTCATAGAGAAATTATTGTTAGGGAAAGAACCATGTCCTGGAGTGCAGAATATAAGATTGGTTATTTGAGTTTGATTTCTACTTATATTTAAACTTTAGTTTGTCGGTCTGTTCCTATGTTTCTGTTTAATAGTTTTTTAAATATTGTTTGTGTAAGAAAAGCAGTAGATTAATCTTAACTCTTATGGTGACTACCCATGCGTCCAGTGCAGACAACGATCAGCCGGCACAGCCGTGTAGGAGCACATTTGTCTCGGAGCACATTTGTCTTACCTAAGACCGATGCGGTCGCATTTGTCCCACGTGAGACAAATGGGACCTCAAATGTCTACCCTAAAAAACTCATTTGTGTGACAAATGTGCTCCGATCAAGTTGTCGTGTCTCGCCCGATTCTGCGAGGTGCGATATTCCATAATATGGCATTACCCGGATTCTTTTAGGAACTCATGCACGTTGTAACTGCTTTTCAATTGCGGATCTGAAAGCATCACTTCTCTGAAAATGGCGATATTTTTAATTTGTTTCTGATGGAAACAAAATACGTGTGGGATAGTCATCTTATTTTCTTCTTTAGATCTCCGTGGCCGGGTGATTTAAAAAAACTACTTGCCTCTAACCGTTGTAGGTTTGACACTCACTCGAAGCGTCGAACTACTCATGCGAGGAAGCCCGTCCAGGGTCCAAATGCAGAATACCTATCCGCGTGCTCACGTAATAGGTATCGCGTGCGCACGCAATAACTATTCCTAATTTTACGAACGTAATAGCTATCGCATTCGCCAGTAAAAGTATCGAGTGGCCACGTAAAAGCTTTGGCGTGCGCACATAATAAATAAGAAAATCCTAAGTTCCTTTTATGCCACCGTATATACTACCTTCTTGTTGCTTAGAATAATTCCTAAATAATTTATAAAACTTTGAGCATCGAAAAGAAACTTATCACAATTGATAACGATAAAAATCTCGCTGCATATGTGCTTGGATTCTGGATACTGCACTGGTAGAAATTTTCATTGTGACACGCAGAACAGGTATATTTTTTGAGTAAATGTGAGACTCCTATGCAGAGGCAGGAAGTTTTTGATTGACCGGAAGTGACTTATAAACGGTATTATAGATACAGACAACACAGAACAATGACAGGTTGCCAGGAGACGGACGGGCATAATTATTACCCTTTTAGAATTTTATGGAAGAATGTGAGACAAATGTGCTTCGAGTGTCCTTTCTATTGTGTGTCGAACACATCTGTCTCATTTCCCATTTTTCGAAAACATGAATGTTTACGAACACATCTGTCACACCTCGTGAGACAAATATGCTCCGAGACAAATGTGCTCCTACACAGCCGTGCCTTAAAATGATAAATAATTTATTTAAAAATGAAAGGCGGGCAAGTCGATTTTTGGAAGTTATTTAGCGTGATAATGGTTAAATGCCAAGTACAAACCGTTGCAGATATGAAATTATTTGGTATAGGTATGACAACGTAGCATCTTCCATTTACTTCAAACCAACCTGCGCCGCAACTTGCAAGATCTCCAGCATAGACCACTGAAATATTTTATTTAGAAATTGAATTACATTTTAACAGTAATTTTCTAACATGACATAGACAAAACCAGTTTGCACCACAATTTGCAAGATCCCCTGAATATATCACTGAAATATTTTCTTTCGAAATTGAATGATATTTTAGAAGTTAGCTTCTAATATGACATAGATAAAAGACTTACTCTCTTTACGTACGATCAAAACTATAAAACTTTCAGAAAGTGGAAATTTCTACTCGATACTTCCAATCGTTTTTCTTTCTTTTTGTTTTTTGTTGTCGTTTTTAAAAAAAATTTTTTACAGAGTTTGAACTTATGATGCAAAAATGATTTTCTTTTCAGTAATTCAAATGATTATCTGAAAATTATTAGATAGTTATTACTTATATTTTAATAAAACGTCATGTCAGCTTTGTAAATAAAATCTTCAAATCTCCTTTTCGAAACTTGTCATTTCATAAGAAGAGTATCAATACTATAAATCAAAATACCAGTCTGATATATAAACCAGTTTTATTCTAAAAATGCTAAAAAAGTCTTCAAGCGTTCAATTATATCAAAAAGAACACCAACTTGCTTTTTTCATCAATATCATTACGGACCTTAATTGTCTATATTAAGGTCCGTGATATCCTCAGTACAGATGGATAAAGTAAAGCATAAAAAATATGTTGAACTGCTAAATTTTTAAGCAATTTAAAAAATGACTGAATAAAATCACGAACATAATTGCTCATCAGCTATAGAAAATGATGTTATATAAGACCAATATATTTTACCACTTATTAAGCAAGCGACAAGACCGAACAATCCGGATGTGCCCATTGTCACCTCAAGTATGTTGTAGTTTTCATACAGTATTCATTTATTTATAGAATATGTTGAAAATAATCTATGTATCATCAAGATAAGAAATAAAGATAATAATGTAGATAAGGTAAAAGGTCATATATGTCAGTCGATAAATATGGATTTTATGTTCTTACCTCATAATTAAATTTAGAAAATCTTACGTCTATTTAACTTGTTGCGCTGATAGCCCCCCCCCCCCCCCGGGTTACGACAGGTGACCAGAGCACAGTTCAGCCACAAAAGCGTTCCTGGGCAGACTGTCAGGCAGTATACCAGTACAAGTTGATGCCTTCACTTTCGCAAGGAACTGATAACGTTTGTACATGCCAGAGCAGAGGTACTGTGCTATTGACTGTAGAAAGGATTTCATGATCAATCACAACGAAAGTGACCTACACCGTCCAGGAAGAGAACCTTTATAATTTAATTGTTATACTTTTCAAAACGCCAAAATATAATATAGTTATATCGCCTTTACAAAATGTTTCATCCAGTAAAATATCTACTTTTATCACACACCCGTGCCGATTTTGCGACTCCGTAAATATGGTATTGCACGGCCGTGCATATATTTTGACGTGACGTCATTAGCGTTATACAAACATAGTGTAAAGACGCGCTAGAATGAAAAATGACTCTTATTTCACTTAAAACGGTCTTTATTTGGGTATGTGATAAATTAAATATTAAATTCGTGTAAGTTCATTACTGAATTTATTGCACTCGTTGAATAAAATAATATTATGCTCGCCAGAGGCTCGCATAATATAATTTTATTCAACTCGTGCAATAAATTCAGTATTGAACTTACACTCATTCAATATCCTCTATATTCATTGTTGTCTGTATCACAATATCAGGATAATGTATTTAGAAACAATCTCAATTCAAGCCAGATCTATTCTATTACTAGAATATATTTATATATTCCGGGTGCAATACTTTGATATAATAGAGATATTCGATATTAAAACACGAGTTTTACGTTGGGCTTAATGAAAATAATCCCCCCTCCCAAAAAAAAAAAAGAGAAAAAGATTTGATTTTTAAAAAAAAAGGAAAAAAGAAGAAGAAAAACCCAATAACTACAAAGTGTTCGAAATCTCCTTCACAGTGCCTGGCACTGATAGAAAAAGATGTTTTCACTCATTATTTAAATATGCGAAGGTTGAGTGGCAATATTACATGTCTCTGTTATTTAGGTGTCTCGTGAAAAGAGAGCGCTAAAAATGACTAATCATATCACTTGAAAGTATGCACACAAACAGATTTATATTTACATGCATCTTTTTAGTATTATATGGTTCATTTTTACGAATTCTGACTGTTTTAATGACACATGGCTGAAGTTTTACTTAATAACTAACAATGGGATGAATCTCACATGGATCTCAACATTGAGCATTGGCAGAAAGTATATGTATAGTTCCGCTGATCCAGATGAGGACTATATTAACACCATATGGTAAAATAGTCATTTCAAACTCTTTAAAGATATACTGTCTATGCTCAAATTTGATTTTTGAAAATATTGATAAATGCCACACAGTCACTGTGTATACAATGTATCTAAAATAAACATGTTTCGACTTCATTTAAAGTAGTTGTGTTATGTTTTGAACTATATACACAAAAGATGGTCTCAATATTAATATATATTGTCACTAAAAAAACTGGCAGTTTTTAGAAGAAAAGACCAACTTTAATTGACCCGTTATAAAGAATGCAGCTTCCCTTGCATTGTTTATTCATTTTTTTTATTCAAATAAAACATATTTGAACAGTAAAAATTTCATGGATTTCAATACATTTCTAATATAAAAATATTTTACCCAAAGACGAACATAGTTTATTTATGTAAAATTCAAAGGGTTTTTGAAGAAAACTGGAACGTGATAATTCTCTTTATATTTACACTGGCACATGCTTAAATCAATTTCATAACATATGCTATTATATATCAAGGTTTTTTTTTATGACAGTGAACACATTTTGACTGTTTTGCTTTATCTGGTCCATTTATTGGTAGCAATTAGTTTATAATTCTTTTCTCAAAAACACACTTCCTTTTTTTTTATATCTTTTTGAATGTTATCAACGGACAAGAAATAGAAATTGTAAACCATTTTAATTATCTTGGCACAGTTTTCAGCTACACTGGTAATTTTTCGTTGCACAGGGAACATTTGATTGGTAAATCTTTAAAAGCTTTAAATATGTTATTGTATAATTGTAAAGATTTTGATTTAAAGCCTACATTATTGTGCCAGCTTTTTGATGCATTTGTTGGATCAATTTTATCATACTCTTCAGAGATTTGGGGCTATAATAAGTCCAAAGACATAGAACGTATACACATGAAATTTTGTAAAAGAATTTTAAATGTTAGACAAAATACATGTTACGCAAGCGTATACGGAGATTTAGGTAGATATCCTCTTTTCATAAATAGATATGTTAGAATTATAAAATTTTGGTGTAGATTGTTAGTTACAGATAATATTATCTTGCAGAAGGTTTATGAACAAAGTTTATACGATTGTCATAAAGGTTGTAATAATTGGGTTAATGATGTTAAGAATATGCTTGATATGTATGGGTTTTCCGATTATTTTGTTAATATTAATAAAGTTGATTGTAAAATTTTTCCAAGATTATTTAAACAAAGACTGTTGGATAATTATAGACAAGAATGGAATACATCGATTGAAAACAGTTTAGTATTGGATCTTTATAAAAGTTGTAAAACAACACTACTATATGAAAATTATTTAGATATTTTACCAAAACACTATAGATTTTTTATTACAAGAATGAGAATGTCAGCTCATTCACTGAGAATTCAAACTGGAAGGTATGGTCAAAATAGATTGCCACGTAATGAACGATATTGTCTTTGCTGTAACAATGTTGATATAGAGGACGAGTACCATTTCATATTGATATGCCCATGTTTCTTAGAAATTAGAAAAAAGTTTATTAAAAAATACTACTATAAAAGGCCTTCCGTGATAAAGTTTATTGAACTACTATGTAGCAATAAAAAGAATATATTATTTAATCTGGTAAAATAGATAAAAGAGTCATTAAATTACAGAAATACTATTGTTAATTCTGTCAGATAAATTTGATTTATGAATATATATGTCTTATTAAAGAAATTCCATTCAACATTTTTATGTATAGATTTTTTCTGAAGATATGTCTGCTATGTAAACATGTATATTTAATTATGTTTAAAACAGTTTATCCTCAACACTATAATACCAATTTTTGTTAATTTGAAATAACATTCTAGAATAATAACTAAAGTAACGTGACATTGTCTTTAAAGTTTGTTTTAATGCATTGGAAATTAGTATTGAAAATGTATTGTAATGTATTGCAATGTATTATCACACTATGTATGATTATGATTATGTACTATGTACAAGTCGAAATAAAATAATGTTCTGTTCTGTTCTGTTCTGTTCTGTTCTGTTCTGTTATCATGAATTATATGTCATAATGTCATTCTCAGATAGAGTGTCATGACCGCAAAATAGATAATTCGTCGCTGAATAAACTTTACCGGCTTAACGGTGTTGGGTTACGTATATCCACCGCAGAAAGGTGTCATTGGACGTCCTAGATGGTAATCACTTTATGACATCCCTTTCCTGGAGGAGGCGGAGTTTCGAAGTCACATGCTTATGACATCACAGAAAAACAAGATGGAGGCTTCCAAAACGGAGGCGCGGGAAATTGTCCAGAAAAAATACCATTTTTCTGGTTCAAACTCCCTTAAAAAATTGGGAGACATCAATTTTTAACACGAGAAACAAACCAACTCTCTTTTCGTGTAAGTAAAGACCCGTAAATAAGCTTAAGATACCCTGTATGTTTCATTCTATTATTGTCAATTTTGTTAGAAATTATACTGAAAAGCGAACGGAACAAATACGCGGAAAGTGTTACTGGACACACAGGGACCCCTCATGACCTCCCTACTCACAGGCACTAGACACAATTATTTTACCCATATACGCTCATAATACTTTATAATTATAAAGAATATTCTTTATATATAGTATAATGAGCGTATATGGGTAAAATAATTGTGTCTAGTGCCTGTGTCCCCACTGGCACTGTAGTGTAGAGAACTGTCTGTATTTGTGCGATATTTTGCAGACAGTTTCTCCCCATTTTATTCTTTTAAAAATATCGTTTTTTTCTTATTTGATATAAATGGGTTGACGTAGCCTACAGAGCCCCCTCTTGACTAGATCTACAGGGTTGAGACGACTCGGCCCTATACCTGTATACCAGCTCGGCACTATACCTGTATACCAGCTCGGCACGGGTCAACTCGGCCAACTTAAAAAAAAACATTCATTTTGTTCTGATTACTTGCATGTCATCAAGACCATCTAATCACAGGAACCTGAAATTATATCCAAAACATAAAAATAACGATTTAAAAAAAATCCCATATATATACTATAATTTTTATAGTATATATTATATATATATATATTATAGGTGGCGCGATAGCTCAGTTGGTTAAACCACTGACTATCACTCCTGAGGTCCCGGGTTCGATCCTGGGTTACACCCTTGGGATTTTTCAGAGACACTTTCAGTGTTTCCCACCTACATAGAGGTGTACTGGTAAGAAATCCAGGTAATCCTCGCATGTATCAGTGCTATACACTGGGCATGTAAAAGAACCAAGGGGTCTATTCAATAAGAGCTAGGGACTGGTTCCCGGATTCCCTTGTATCTTAAAGCTGTTTCTTAAATGTATACAATGTATACCTGCCTGTAACACTCGTAAGAGGGGTTGGCAGTATCCAGAGATAGATAGATATATGGGTTTTTTTTTTGTTTTGGACATAATTTCAGGTTCCTGTGATCTAATATATTTTAAATGAAAAATAAGAGATATCTGCGGATCAGCTTTACTATTATATTATTGTATTATATTATACATAGGATGGTCCCCTATGGTACCACTGTTCTTATTATTTCCAGCAAATTGTGCAAATAAAAAGAACTTGTATTTACTATTTTATTGAATTGTGTTTTGTTGTCGCATCTTGACATTAAAATACACATGTCATTGATAGAAATAACTCCAAAATTTAAATTAGAAACATCTATGGTCAGTCAGCCATGTTTTGAATGGGAGCTTAAACGGAGAGCACTATGGTACCGTTGTATGTTAATTGATGGCCCTTTTTTAATTCAGTATAATTTTTTGTAACAGAATATGATGTCACTACAGTTTCAGCAGACAACCTTCACTTGTCGGAACATGAAATTATAAGTTTAACTGTTAAATATGGGGTAAAATAAAGAAGTATTTTTAACACACACCGGCAGCTTTGGATTTTCCTATCAATGACAGAATTTATTTGAAATGGAAAAAATTCTATCCAAATTCACAAAAAGCAGCACTTCCACTTTCACTTTAATGGTGGAAACAGTATTTGGTGGCATTCAATGTGTAAAGAAACAAATTTTCTGATTACATCGGAATGGGCAAGGACGCTGTACCCGCGGGGAGTACTATACTTCATTGTATCTAATCTCATGCAAACTAGTTAAATCGGCCCAAAGTCAGATCGGCCCCAAGTCAAATCGGCTCAAAATCAGTCAAATCGGCCTCAAAATTAGTCAAATCGGCCACACAACAATTTTTAAAAGTCAAATCAGCCCCAAAATTAGTCAAATCGGCTCCAAAACTAGTATCAAATCGGCCCTTAAGTTATTTGTTGGTTATTGAAAATGACTGATAATTGTATAGACTGTGGAAGTGTTGTGAGGAAACGGCAGGAGGCAGTCACTTGTGATGACAACATAGGAAGTGTAATACCGGTGAGTTACTTTAATTGACAAAACTTATCAGGAGTAAAAATATTGCCATTACATTTGAAAATATATCATCATGACTAACAGGTTTAAATATATATTTAATACTTAAAAATAATGGTGAATTAATTGCCATAGCAAAATAATTAAAAAAAACCCAAAACATATCTATATCTAAATTCAATTTTTAAAGAGCAGTTTTTACATTGACTTTTTTTTTTTTGAAAAAAAAGTAGAGGTATTGCTATAGTCTTATTTCTTGGTGTATTGTCTTCATACTTGGCCACAACAACCCTTGGGACAAGACCTTTCAGTAGACCACACTAAACTTGACCTTCATCTATAAATGACTTTGACCTTCAAGGTTAAAAGTCCAAATTTTGCTTGTTCATGCTGTTATTGACTGTAACTTTGTTATTTTTGAATGGATTGTCTTCAAACTTGAACATAATAATCTTCAAGGATATCCCTTAAAAATAACTTGACAGACCTTGACCTTCACTCATAAATGACCTTGACTTTGAAGGTCAAATTATTGAATTTTATTTTTTTTTTTGGCTATTATTGCCTGTAACTTTGTTATTTTTGAATGGATTGTCTTCAAACTTGAACATAATAATCTTCTTGGATAACACTTAAAATAACCAGACAGACCTTGACCTTCACTCATTAATGACCTTGACCTTTTCATTGTTTTTGCTGTAACTGGCTTTAACTTTGCTATTATTGAAGGGATCAGCTTCATATTATAACAAAACATACTTAAGGACAAGACCTTGTCACCACCACATGTAACCACCATGTGACACCACCAGCACTTGACACCACCAGCACATGACTTCACCACATGTCACCACCACATGTCACCACTACATGACTCCACCACGTGACCCCACCCAAGAATCCACCACGTGACTCCACATGTCACCACAACATGACACCACCACGTGACTCCACGTGTCACCACAACATGACACCACCATGTGACACACCATGTGACACCACATGTCACCACAACATGACACCACCATGTGACACCACGTGTCACCACCATCAGTTCACATGTCACCACCACGTGACACAATGTGACACCGCCATGTGATACCACATGTCACAACCACGTGTCAACAACTCCAGGTATGTGCGTGTTTCTATTTATAGAATTGCGTGTTTCTGTTTATATATATATATATATATATATATATATATATATATATATATATATATATATATATATATATATATATATATATATATATATATATATATATATATATATATAAATGAGTATATTTTAAAGATTTTGTTCAAACATTTCTTTGTTTGCTTTTAGAGAAAGTTAAAAGTTGAGCGTTGCCCCCGCCTGCTGGTGGCTCTTGTTTCCTTGTTGCCATGACAACCAGAGTTCTGCTTATAATTAAATTCTTTGAACAAATTTTTAAAGTTGACTACCAAAGGAACATTCCTGTGAAGTTTAGATGGAATTGGCTTAGCAGTTTAAGAGGAGATGTCATTTAAAGTAAAAGTTTATGGACAGACGGCTGGACAGGTGAGCTAACAAGCAAAAACTTGATTGTCCTGCAAGAATAATTATCAAGTCAATAGTTTGATTTCCAGTTTATATGTAATGCCACTCTTAATTCAGGGTTCCCACGGTCAGGGAAAAGTCAGGGAAAAATGATTTTTTTTCAAGGTCAGGGAAAAATCAGGGAATTTTGAAATTGGTCAGGGAAATTTGAAAAATATGCAAAAGTCAGGGAAAAGTCAGGGAATTTTGTAGAAAAAAATTTTTGTCAAACAGCAAGAAGCAAAATCAGTAAAAGCTAAGGCAGTTTCTTCCATTATTTTGGGTATCTTTGTTATTTTTGATTATGAGCTTCTGTTTTATTTTCATATTCTTTTACTCTTATAAATGATTATGCTTCTGCCTGAAGATTTTGGATATTTTTGTCTTTAACAGTAACTAACTTATTAAGAAAGAAGCTAAAAGGAGTTTAAGCATCCATTGCCTCCAGAGCTATTTATGGTTTGTTCTTGTGAAAGAGGCTGATAATCTGCTCAGGAGGCTGAAAAAAAGATGAAAATGGACTTGCTTTTGAAGTCAAATGCCAAGTGCAATGCCTTCAGGGTCAAGGTGAAAGAAAAGTATTAAAAGAATCCAGTTAAGATATTGAGAAACTTGAGAAACACTTTGTGGACTTCGATTAAGTGCCATGTTGTGTTTTTGCACACATGCATTAAACCATAACTTTGAGATACTAACTGCCATAGCTAGTTTTATTAGTAGTATTATTAGCTCTTACTGCATTCTGCTTTTTATGTAGCCACTTTATTACCTGTCTTATTGTTTCTTGTCCAACACCAGTTTTCCATTGATTATTATCATATATTTTATTAAAATGCAGGCCTGTTTTAGTCAATCCTCCAATGATTACACTGCTTTGTATTTTTTAAGAGAATGAAACATCTTTGTATTATCAAATACTTTACATTTTGGATAAATGTACTCATACTTGTTGAAAGTAAACAAGACAAGTAGCTTATGACAATTGCTCACTAATATTCATTTTTTTATCTTGAATAATTTAAAATAAAGAATTGGAGAAAATAGGTTGGCTATTTGGGGAGGAGGAGGTCGAAATACATGTATAAAAAATACATTTAATGCTTTAAGATTGTGCAAACTTGACGCTGTTATTGGTCAGGGAAAAATGGTCAGCTTTGTGTTGGTTTGTCTGTCTGTTGGTCCATTACATTGTTTGCGGACAATAACATTAGTTAAGACTATGATACTGTAATCAAACTTAGTATTAAGCATCATTATGCGGAATCCTCTGTTGGGGTTGCATTTGGACCCCCTGGGGTCAAGGGTCCCTATTACTAAAATAGAAAAATGTTTTTTGGACAATAACTAGTTAGGAATGAGTTATTATACAAAGCAACTAAGTGAAGATCCTGGTTGGGATTGCAACTAATTTAAATAATTAGTTGATATTTTTTCCATAGTTATAGGTTGAGTTGAAAATTTTCTTCAGCCCACTTATTTTTCAAAAAGTCAAAGTTATGCATACTCTATTTTTCAGATTGATTGTATTACACATAATGTGAATAAACGAGTGATAAAAAAAAAAACATTCTCTTCAGTCTTGTTGATGATGGCGTAAGAGATACCAGCGAAATGAATCGACATGTAAAGTCTTTTACTAAAGCCCATTTTCCTTGTGTGCCTGATTTTGGTAACCACTTTTTTTTGAATATCAAGAAATGCAGGCTTCAAAATCATATGTATAGTGCTTTGACACTGTCACAGTATGTATTTCAAATTTTCAATGCTATACCTTATTGAACTGTATTACAATATTCACATTTCATTACTAAAAATATTTTATATATATATTATATAAAAACTGTTTCATTTATTAGAATATTATACAAAGAGTCTTGTACATAAATAGAATATAAAACTTGATAGATATGCACTTTTATTTACTTTAACCCTTAATCTGCTAAATTTCCTAAATTGACTTGTCTTGCTCCAAATTATGCTGGGATAAAAATGTTTTGTAAGTCAGCCAATAGCTTGGTCAGACGGCACACATATGCAGACTTGTCAGATTCTATATCCCTGGTTCCAGCAAGCTAAGGGTTAAAACATGTATAAACAGGTTTTCAACTGAAGATCAGGAAAATCTACAACAGAATGTTTATGCCTGGAAGAGAGAAAGGAGGGATGATTATGTCTACTACCAAGGTAATACATAAAATTATTAATTTTTAGCTCGACTTTTTTTGAAAAAAAAAGTAGAGGTATTGTTTTAGTCGGGTCGGCGTTGCCGTAGCCGTTGCCGTTCCCATTCCCGGCCGCAAACTTGTACCTGGATCATAACTTTTTTATTTCTTGGTGTATTGTCTTCATACTTAGCCACAACAACCCTTGGGACAAGACCTTTCAGTAGACCACACTAACCTTGACCTTCATCCATATATGACCTTGACCTTCAAGGTTAAAAGTCCAATTTTTGCTTGTTCATGCTGTTATTGGCTGTAACTTTGTTATTTTTGAATGGATTGTCTTCAAACTTGAACATAATAATCTTCAAGGATATCCCTTAAAAATAACTAGCCAGACCTTGACCTTCACTCATAAATGACCATGACTTTGAGGGCCAAATTATTGAAATTTTCATTTTTTTGGCTATTATTGGCTGTAACTTTGTTATTTTTGAATGGATTGTCTTCAAACTTGAACATAATTATCTTCAGGGATATCCCTTAAAAATAAGTAGACAGACCTTGACCTTCACTCATAAATGACCTTGACTTTGAAGGTCAAATTATTGAAATATTCATTTTTTTGGCTATTATTGGCTGTAACTTTGTTATTTTTGAATGGATTGTCTTGAAACTTGAACATAATAATCTTCAAAGATAACAGTTAAAAATATACCGAAAGACCTTGACCTTCACTCATTAATGACATTGTCTTTGAAGGTCAAATTATTGAAATTTTTATTGTTTTGGCGGTAACTGATTTGATGCTATTACTGAAGGGATCAACTTCATATTATAACAGAACATTCTTAAGGACCAGACCTTGTTGTTTATCAAACCCAAATTTGCTTGGGCTCTTTAATGACCTTGACCTTGAAGGTTAAATTACTGAATTTTTTCAGATTTGTGCATTAAATGACCATAATTATATATTTATTGGTGTGTGTGTGTGTATATATAGAAAATATAAATATAATTATATATATACATATCTAGCATCATCATGATCATCATTATCATCATCATCAACAACAACAACAACAACAAAATGTTTCTATTTATAGAAATTGCGTAATGTTTCTATTTATAGAAATTGTGTAATGTTTCTATTTATAGAAACTGCGTAATGTTTTATTTATAGAAATTGCGTAATGTTTCTATTGATAGAAATTGCATTCTATTTATAGAAATTGCGTAATGTTTCTATTTATAGAAATTGCATTCTATTTATAGAAATTGCGTAATGTTTCTATTTTTAGAAATTGCATTCTATTTATAGAAATTGCGTAATGTTTCTATTTATAGAAATTGCGTAATGTTTGTATGTTTAGAAATTGCGTAATGTTTCTATTTATAGAAATTGCGTAATGTTTCTATTTATAGAAATTGCGTAATGTTTCTATTTTTAGAAATTGCGTAATGTTTCTATTTATAGAATTGCGTGTTTCTATTCATATATATATACAAAATAGATAAAACTAATGTGACAAGACAGACCAACTAAATTTATAAAAAGGAAACGTTAAGATATGTTCAAACTTTTCTATGTTTGCGTTTAGAAAAAGTAAAAAGTCGAGCGTTGCCCCCGCCCGGCGGTGGCTCTTCTTTACATTTGCATCCATTTAGATTATAGGAGCGTACTTATTATTCAACATGTATATAAAAACGAAGTTGAAAAACATTCCCACCGCATAAGAAAGCTGTCATTTATAAATTTTGACTTTTATATCATGCTGACTGTCTTAAGAGACCGTTTCATTTAGCGACCGTTTTGGGTGTTTCCCTCGCTTAATACACGTTTGACTGTATAACATAGTGATTGGTCATAACTAGTAGATGACCCCTATTGATTTTGGGGTCACTAGGTTAAAGGTCAAGGTCATAGGGGCCTTAAATGTCAGAATGGTTTCTGCTGATTATCTTGAAAACTATACATCACAAAATCTATATTTCACGTAGTGATTGGTCATATATAATAGATGACCCCTATTGATTTTTGGGTCACTAGGTCAAAGGTCAATGTCACAGTTGCCTTAAATGTCAGAATGGTTTCAGCTCATTATCTTGAAAATTATTTATCACAAAGTCTTCATTATTTTCCTTTTTTCCATAATTGAACACTTCCATGTACCCATTTATGGCAAGTTTCTATAATAAAATAACCAATAATGTGAGTCAAGGGCTAGGAAGGGGGGCATATGTGTCATTCGACATTTCCTGTTTCCCTGTATTTTACAGTGGAATAAAGGCTGTTTCCCCTAGCCCATAATATATCAGCTAGAAGACAGAAAGCTGTCCCTTTAGATAGCCTCTGCTAGTACCATGCATGCTAAATTGAATTAAAATTGAAATTTTTATAAAATGTATGGGTAAATTCCATTCTCAGTGGTTGGACTTTTATTTTCCCCTTTTGTAATTTATCATGCTATATTTTCCCCTTTAGGAAATTGAAAAAAAAAATCACTGGTATAAATATAATTGCTGCTGGTGTTCACGAGTGAAAATATATTTCAATCTTACATGCAAAACATACAAATTTCCTATATATTTCATGCTATTTTAGTGATTTTAAGTCATCTTTTCTTGTTTTGCTGCGTAACGTCACGAGTTCTTCATGATGTCAGAACATCACTGTATACTGAATTTATTCCTGTTGATAATTCCATTTAGTTATGAAATATTATTTTCATCCGCATTCAAATATAGTCCGGCTACAGTGAAAATTATCAATTATAATTTCACTGTGAAAATTATCAAATATAAATTCACTTTCCACAGCAAAAAATGTAAGAAATTTCGTTCTTACATGTAAAAATGAAAATAAACACTTGTGAAAATGTTGAAAATCTGATGGTCACTTTTGAAATAAACTTTCTATCACACACTGAAAAAAATATCCTGTTTAAACTTATAATATTACAGTGTAAGACAAAACATCAACTAGTCATCCAGATAGTTCAGTGATTAGAATATCTGTTTCTTTTAGCAGAAGACCTGGGTTCAAGTCCCAGTCTGGATAGCTGTTGTTTTGTTTTGAAACTGTTATTTCATTTAACCTAAAATATTAATCTGATAAGATTATTTTAATATTTTTTTTAGGATAATAGATTTTGTTATTAATTTATAGTAAACTTGCGCATAATTTTTAAAGAAGTTTAAAGGCAATTTAAAGAATTTAGAAATACAGTGTTGCAAAATGGTAATGTGTTACATGATGGCTTTAATATTTTTTCAGTATTTTACAATATACTTGGCTTAATATTTATTGGATAACTTTAAAAAGAATAAAACAATAATTCATATCTGTACAGGTAACTAGAGTCGCGTAACTTAGCCCCTGTCCTTGTTTTAGTTTGTCGTTCCTTATCATAGATCAGATACTCTTAAACATTCCGAAATATTGAGTGCAAATAAGGCTCTTTGGTTGCTCGTACCTAAGGTTTTTGAGTCATACATTTTGTTTAATGTAGAATCATCAAGGATTTCTGCTTCCTTTGGCTTGTTCTCCAAACCAATTTTTTATAGCTGTTGCATTATTTTTTGTCAACACTGCCCTAGCTTTGGAGAATTTTGTCTAAAAACATCATCATCTTGATCTTTTTGATTATTTTCCATGTCAAATAAATCATCAGATACTAGCCTGAACAATAATAGTCTTCTGCAATATTCTGTTTTAAGTGTAGCAGACACCCTTTTATTATTATTTGTTGTTGTTGTGTTCACATGCATGTATATTGTTGGGAAATAACTGTGTTTCTTTGTAATTGGGGTGCAATGAGGGGAAAAAGTAGTCCGGCTACGGTGAAAATTATATTTTTAGCTCATCTTTTGTGATCACTTTTCGTCCAGCGCCGTCCGGCGTCCATCCGTCCATAAACTTAATTTAAATGACATCTCCTCATAAACGGTTAACACCACTAAGCCAATTTCATCCAAACTTCACAGGAATGTTCCTTTTTATTATTATTTGTTGTTGTTGTGTTCACATGCATGTATATTGTTGGGAAATAACTGTGTTTCTTTGTAATTGGGGTGCAATGAGGGGAAAAAGTAGTCCGGCTACGGTGAAAATTATATTTTTAGCTCATCTTTTGTGATCACTTTTCGTCCAGCGCCGTCCGGCGTCCATCCGTCCATAAACTTAATTTAAATGACATCTCCTCATAAACGGTTAACACCACTAAGCCAATTTCATCCAAACTTCACAGGAATGTTCCTTTGGTGGTCACCTTTAAAATTTGTTCAAAGAATTTAATTCCATACAGAACTCTGGTTGCCATGGCAACCGAAAGAAAAAACTTTAAATATCTTCTTTTAAAAAAAAAACCCAAAGAGCTAGAGCTTAGATATTTGGCATGAAACATCTTCTAGTGAGTGTCTTCCAAGTTTTTTTTTCAAAAAAAAACCAAGAGGTTTAAACTGGCACCGCCCTGGGACCTATGTACAGATGAGCGACTTCAGGGCCATCATGGCCCTCTTGTTTAAATTTCACTAGTGGTTTATCAGAATATAATCATCTAATATATTATAGTAAAACACTGTAAAGCATGAAATAAGTTGTTTTTGTTCCATGTCGTGCTTTGAGGGTACCTATGTGTTAAAAAAAGAGAGTGTACTTGTGATATAAAAATTCAAATTAAGACAGGTAGCCCGTGCCGCTGCAAAACCGAAAGTAGGGTGTTTTTATGAATTTCTCTTTTATTTTTGACAATAATTATATACTGCCATTTGTCGGAAGATGATATGAATATGAACATATTAAATATGTATGATGCATATATAATCAAGCCACAGGTTCATTTCAGCCCGAACAATATATGTCGAGGTGATGGACGAGACAAGACATGTCGATTTTTTGTAGCTTATTGTGAAGGTGTAGTACATGAAAATCGGCACATGACAAATCAGCACATAAATAAAACATTCTAGTGTTCCGTGGTATACATCTTTTCTACATGTCATACCTCCTTTCCTTATTACAATGAAATTTTACTGGATTGTTATCCATCGCTGGTTTGTTTTTAGCAGAGAATGACCTGTGTATGTTCAGAGAGGGTACCGTTTGAGCAGATTTCGCAAAGAGGGTACCGAGATGGATATGCACCGTGATGTTTGTTTTTAAACTTTTCCACACAACGAGCATGCTTAATGAAGAAACTCAATGATTTTAAAGCACCGTTTTATATGAAGATGAACAAGCGGTAAAAAACACCTCCATCATGCCTCCATATATTGGTTGTCGTGAGTTCTTGACACCATCTTTTTTGTAAGAATTCTGCCACGTTCTTTGTTAATTGAGTATTGGTGAAAGAGGCATTTAAGACATAAGCCGATTTAGGCAGTACAAGTGAATGCACTTTATTCAAGCACTAAAGCAGCTGACCACCAAACATGGGTTGGAGTCTTTGTTTTACACAAAAAAAAAAAAAAAAAAAAAAAAAAACATACATATACACATACTGTCATACATATATTGTTTTTCAGACCCATATTCACCAGAAATTTGAAAATTTGCATGTTTATACATATCGTCATTGATGTTTCAAGCCAACATAGTTCATGTCTTACATTGATATCAGTTTTAAACGTTTTTTCCAGTTTTCATCTTCCTCCGTTTTAAGTCGTACATATGTATACATTTTAGAAAAATCAGACATCTAGATGCGGTTTGTCACCAAAGCCTTTGGCAATACAATTATTTGAAGTTTTTTTTTCTACGGATAAACCACTGCTTCTATCAACCGAATTTCATTATATTACACGGTATATTTATTTCATTATTAGAAAAGGAAGTTGACGTCCATATATTGTTTGTCGTTTAAGGTAGTATACACTAAACCTTGCAGGTACATCAAAAGGCATTCGAAACAATTTAGGCAGTATAAGGGATAACCTAAATTATTGCTTATTAAATATGACAACACGTTCAGCACTTTATCCAGAGACTTTTATTCAGGCACTGAAGCAAGTGACCTCCTTACATGGGTTATCGTCATGTGTGATTTACCCAAGCAAATTTATATTTATTGTATTTGACTGGATACATTTATACCTGCTATTAATGTAGTTGCAGGTCATAAAAAATCTTCAGTAAATGTAGGTAGATAATAATTATTGTCGTCATTCATAAACCCTATCAGTTCCTAACTTTTTTTTTTACATTCATGTTTATTAACGCATTCAAACGAGATTCAAGCAGGTTTAAGCAGTGTAAGTTATAACCTCTAAATGCTGTACGTATATATCGCCTTCAGTCGGGCACCGAAGGAGGTGACCTCCAAAAGTGGGTTGTCGTTCAAATATATAATTGTTGTTGTATATGATTGGATCTTTACAAACGTGTCCTTTTAGTAATCTTATTTCATAAAGCACATATATACAAGAAGATTTTATATACAAAAACACAACAATGCTTGTTGTCATTGTTTCCATATGACTTTCCCTAGTAATTTAAAAATCTGCTATGTCTACAATTGGACTTATTTAAATTCAATGAAAGTAAAAACGATACTCACACACACGCGCACACACACACACACAAACACACGCACGCACGCACGCACGCACACACACACACACACACACATGTCGACATTGCTGATGAAAACCAACATAGTTCAAGTATTATATTGATTTAGATTTTAAACGGTATTTTCCAGTTTTCTTCTTCCGTCTTAAGAAGTACACATTAAGGGAAAATTGAGACATTAAAATGCCGACATAAACACTTGTCTATGGATAAACCATGGATTCAATCCACAAGTTTTCATTTATTCTCCCCCCCCCCCCCTACCCCCATCTTATGCTTATTAACCGATTCAAACCACATTCAAGCCAATTTATGCAGTGTTAGTTGTAATAAACACTCCTTTTCCAAAGCAAGTACATGTAAATGTAAGTTATGTATTGCACTTCAGTCAGGCATCGAAGCAGTTGACCTCCAAAAGCGGGTTGTCCTTTTACCCAAATTTACATGTTCTTAACGTAATCTTAGCTTATTAAGTACATGTTATACCAGAAGATTGTAAAGTAAATGTATATACATGTAGATTTTAAAATTTTAAACCCGCAGACCTTACATCCGTATATTGGTTGTTAACATAATTGTCACTGTTTTTACAACCTCATTTTATGAATTCAAAAGTTCGCTATTCATAAACTTGCCATTGTTTGCATTATTATATAAAATGGCTAAACACGTAATAGAATAAATAAAGTGAATATACATGATCATAAGATTTCTCCACATCCAGATACTGGCTGTCAGAATTGCATTTAACAATGCACTTTTCTAATTTAGATAGCACTTTATACAGGTACTGGGGCAGGTGACCTCCATACACGGGTTGTCGTCTTCATTTTACCCAAGACAAACTATTTATTGGTGTAATTGGTTGAATCCTTTAAAAATTGGTTTGCCTTCGCCTCAAATGTCGACAATTTATGTAAATTCACTTAATGATAGTCATATCATAATGAGTCGCTTCTGGATGACGCTGGAAGAGCCTAGATTGACCCATGCAGAGCCCCGGTCGATCCAGGCAGAGCCCAGGACGATCCAGGCAGAGCCCCCTAAGCTAGAATCCCAGTGGATTGAAAACGCGCGAGAACATGATTACATGATTACATTGATCAATACATAATTTTATTTAATATAAAGAACAGTAATGCATGATGATTTTCTGAAAAATCCTTACGCAAGACTGGATATAATGGAAATGGGAAGGTAAAACAAACAAGTGCAATCATCGCAAATTGTCGTGGTTCTTTTGGAATCAAACCGGACTTTATCGGGGCTCTACCGGGATCAACCTTAGCTCCATCGTCATCCTCCGGGGCTCTGACTGCATTCTCCGAGGCTCTGCTGGCATTCTCCGGGGCTCTGCCAGCATTCACAAGGGCTCTGCCGTACGTAGCTCTACCGGCTATATCATACCCCGGATCATACCCGGTTTTTGCCGACAGAGCTATGGTGCTTCCCCGGTGTAACCCCGGTCGTTCCCGGCAGGGCAAAGCTATACTCCCCGGGTTATCACGGACCATCCCGGTGATATTAGATATTTTTTTTATTTCCGGGGTCGAATGCCAGATGTACCAGGATCATCCCGGACGTTGCTGGCAGAGTTATGGATGTATTCCGGCCGTTCCCAGATCACCTGGACGTCTACCGGGGCTTTGCCGGGATGTAAGTGAGACTGTAGCTTAAATTATGTACTGCACTTCAGTCAGGCATCGAAGCAGTTGACCTCCAAAAGCGGGTTGTCCTTTTACCCAAATTTACATGTTCTTAACGTAATCTTAGCTTATTAAGTACATGTTATACCAGAAGATTGTAAAGTAAATGTATATACATGTAAATTTTAAAATTTTTAACCCGCAGACCTTACATCCGTATATTGGTTGTTGACATAATTGTCAATATTTTCATAACCTCATTTATGAATCAAAAGTTCACTATTCCTAAACTTGCATTATTTGTAAAAAAAGAAGGTTCATATGTAATGGCTATACACGTAATAGAATAAATGGAGTTAATATACAAGTAAAGTACATGATTTTACATTCAGACATTAAACTTGTCTACATCCAGATACTGGCTGTCAGAATTGCATTTAACAATGCACTTTTCTAGGGATACATCATTCAGTTTACAGTCTAACCCGGTAGGCTATACACTTTATATGATCGTATAAGGGTATAAAAAGATGAACCTCCATATATTGGTTGTCGTCATTGATATATAATTATACTCTATCAGATTATGGGCGAACTGTTTTTCATGTTTAATTATTACAGGTAACATGCGTTAGGGGTGTAATTGATTACCTACAATTACTTATTATTGGTGATACATTCGGAAGCATGTACATCTCAAGTTTAGATTGCACTTTATTTAGGTACTGTGGCAGGTGACCACCATACACGGGTTGTCGTCTTTATTTTACCCAAGACAAACTATTTATTGGTGTAATTGATTGAACCCTTTAAAAAAATTGGTTTGCCTTCACCTCAAATGACGACAATTTATGTAAATTCACTTAATAATAGTCATAACATAATGTGTTTTGTAAGTGCATAAATATACAAAGCAACTAAAAGTATACAATTTCACAATTATTAGCGTTATAATATACAGTAGAGACACGCACATATAGTTTCGTGATGCTATAAGTTGCTTTGAAAACATAACTTCAATTCAACGTAGATCTAATATTGCGATATAATTAGTTTTCTTTATTAAAATAAAAACTGATGGAGAAATAAAAGTACATTTCGCATATTTACGTCCCTTTCCATTCACTATAGCAGCGTTCACTCAGACGCTCTTTAACATTCGCGCTAAAAAAAACGCTTATAATAGTAAACTCCGCCTTACTCCAGGAAAGGGATGTCTTATAGCCTCCACCGTCCTAGATTTCCTGACTTATAAATATCCGAGATAACACATATACATCTCATTATGACAGAGCCTGCGCAGAAGAAAACAGCAATGTCATCTCTAGACCAGTTGAAAACATTCACGACAGTTGTCGCTGATTCTGGTGACATCGATGGTGAGTTGTGCTGTTGGTTGTCTTCTTGTTCTTCACAGAATTTATCTGTCATGTTTGAACAGTGTTGAAATGCTGAAAATTAAGTGGGAAATGTTTTTAAAATAATTTTCATATTTTATAAAGAATTATGTCATCATGCACAATTATTTTCCATTCAATTTATGTATTTATGAGTGGAGAAATAAACAAAATCTTGTTTTAACACTGGAATCAATGATAATTTAGCGGCCATAATTTAGTTTTTTAAATGGCTACTGGTTGGGGACCACCAAAACCGGACAACCACCAAACCCGGACGGCCCCGAAAATGCTTGATTTAGAATTTTCTTTGTTCAGTGGTTGTCAGTCACTTTTTTATCAACAATAAATGCATGTTTCTTCTATAATTAAGTAAATAAATTTATTTCAACCTCCGTAAATGGTAATATTTTAATGTCTATTTCAAGAATGTTGACGTTGAAATTTGGGGGTCAAGAAAGCAATGCCTGACCTCATACAACAGCAATAATTATTTGCAAAGTAAACAATAGAATATCCAAAACTTCAGCATTTGCTGCTGAAATATTGTGTGTCATGTTAAAATAAAAAAAAGAACACCAAAGCTTTTATCTGAATTAAATCAACATTATTACATATCTGTCCGGACACATGGTACTGTAGTATGTACAATTTAGGTAATTTTGATACCCTCCTTGACGGGCCTTGGATATAAGTGTCAACATAATCAGAACTAAACAAACTAGTTTGTTAGTTAGGAGAAGAACCTAGCTGTACTGTGTCAAATTTTTGTACCTTTAGCTTTAAAATTATGAAATTTGTATAGAAAAATGTTCAAAAAGTGTCCGGTTGATGGTCCATGACCAGTACATAAACTTTGATAAAGATGTTATATTCTTTTTGGAATGGATGTTTTGATAGATTCAGAACGGTATAATTTTATGTACTGTATTGGACATGCATTTGTTGGATATTATATTTTAATATTGTTCACATTTAGAAGTTTCCAAGAGCACTGTTTTTTAATAGTCTTGTAATATAGACGTTATCGTTAGTACTACGTATACTCCAACGTCTCATCGACTTCTTCATAAGTTCCTTTAGCAGAATGCGCCCACATGTATACAGGTAAAATGGCTGAATGTATATAGCGGTGAAAGTGGTATTAATTAAGATAAGATAAGATAAGTTTTATTTCAAGTCGGCAAGTTTTCAAATTGTACATGTATTGAATTGGATTTATTTACATTCGAAGGTGAGTCATTTATTTTTTTTGCTGCACATTGATGCAAAAATGTTAAAATTTACTGTCTTTATCTTTTGACTCAAAATATTGTTTTTGCAAAATATTGTTTTTGTA
This sequence comes from Ruditapes philippinarum, assembly GCF_026571515.1. Lineage (NCBI taxonomy): Eukaryota > Metazoa > Mollusca > Bivalvia > Venerida > Veneridae > Ruditapes > Ruditapes philippinarum. Next base: position 36,755 of record NW_026855510.1, on the reverse strand, counting down.
GTAAATTGGTTTATATAGCGCTTCAAATTCGCTGCACGTTTTGCTAAAGGAACTTATGAAGAAGTCGATAAGACGTTGGAGTGTACGTAGTAATAACGGAAACGTCTTATGTTATAGGACTATGCTTTTTAACTGTGAAAATAATATACATAGAATCTAGTTCTGGCTTGTAAAATTATATTCTGCAATTCAATATTTGTTCTTTATAAAATTTTGCCAGTCACAACATAAACAGCTGAAGACATTAAGCTAGTAAACCTACATGTAGTTCATTAAATCATAGGGGAGTGCTTGAAGCTTAAATAAAGATATACATGTACATTATTTCTTGGGGTGCTAAGGCATGCTCAAAAAATAAAATAAAAATGGGACTGGAAAGACACAGGGCAATCTTGTGGTATCTGAGGATGAAAACGGTTTCATTATAATTTATGCAGGACAATTTTACTACTTTATATCAATTCAATATAGTTGCGAAAAAAGTTTTGATAATCATAAGGTGGAATTGATGTAATTTCACCTTTTTAAATCAGGTAAGGCAGATTTTAATTAAATTTTTGCAGAGTTAGATTATAGATTTTTGTAGTGGTTTTGCCACATACATACATGACTGTGTATGCTAAGGTCAATGTTCCTGGATCTTGGACATTGTATTCTTACTTAGAGATTTAAGTCCTACACAGTGGCATCTCTTAGCCTATAAGTTTTCATGAAGGGTTGTGGTAAATTATATGTATATGAATAGAATCAGCAATATTTTCATGTACAATTACATGAAATCTAGAAAGACTTGGTTTCTTTTATATGCCATTTCATGGTTGATTGCTGAAGCATTTAATTCATCTGTAGAACTTATACTGTTTTTCACATTGAAAGTGATTGTGACTCCATGTCTATTTTATCTATTACCATAAGAAAAAAATATTATAAAAATCATGAAACTTTAGTTAGTTAATATTGTTCTGAGTTAATATTGTTCTGAGTTCAATAAGTGAATATATTAAGTTTTATAAACCAGTAAATTAAAATACAATGTCCATAGAACAATACAATTTCACATTTCGTGATATGGAGCACAGAGAGTACATAAATTATATGAGTATTTTAGTACCACAGTTACTGTGACATATTTTGTTCAATAATATTTACCTTCATATTAGGACTTCACTTCCCTCTTCCACAAAATTCATCTTGGATTTAAAGAATGATTATAGTTAAAAGTTTTCTCCAGTATTAAATCTAGCTTTCTTGTAAATATTTTCAAAACCATCACATATTTGTACTTTGGACAAATGTTTATCATGCGAATGGTTTATCATGTGAATGAACATTAAGTTGATTTTGGGAACAAGCTCTTTGGATTTGCTCTTCAAAAATCTTTTTAAAATAAAAATTATCATCATTGTATACCCTTCATCTTTATTTAAGCTTGTTTATACTATTGACTGGCCTTTTTTTGTCAAAAGTATGATAAACTCATTATCGTTATTTCAAAACTTTAAAAAAAAACTGCGTCTTTATTTCTTATGTACCATACGATCCATGTACATGTTTTCCCTTATTTAAGAAGCTCTAGTTGTTTTTAAAATGTATAGAGACAAAATATTAGTTCTTTCACCATAGGGGCTTCCTGGACATGATTTTACCTCCTGTCATGATATAAAGATATAGAATATTCTATGTCTTTTACATGTATATGGTTGAGATATTGAATATTGGTCCCTTTTAATTTATATGATACAGAGATACGGTATTTTCCACTTTTATTTTGATCTTATACAGATATTTTCCTGTTTTCATATAATATTCCCTTGTTTTCATTATTTTCCAATTTTGATTATTGAGACATAATATAAGTTTCTTTCATATGGAGAACCCTTTCTATGTAGTAGCAAAAAGTAGTTTTAGTTCATTTAGGATGGTATATACGTTAGCCCACAGCGATTGAAAGGATCCTAGTTGTTTTGTTACATTATTTATTTTTTGTATTAATATTATCATAACAATGGCTATGAATTTAATGTGCATATATATTATACATTATATTTGTGGTTATCTATTTTTTTTTTTAATTTTAAGTTTTACCTGTAAAATTTTGTTTAAACTTTCATTTACATGTACTATAAACGAAACAGGATATTGGTAGACTGTTCAACCCGGATATATTTTTGAAATGTGATCTTACCTCAAGTTAAATGTCACAGATTTTCAAAAGATCAGTTACGTAAATAAAAGGATATGTAGTGTATATGTGTCACAGTGTGTATGGGTGATAGTTTCTCTTTATCAAATCCTCCATTGTCTACTCAGGTGTGACATTTCAGAAATATTAGTTAATTTTCATCATTAAATTACAAAACAGGATCTATATCATTTACATAAAATGTAATTTATGATGAAAATATGTTATGTATGTAACTAAAAACAAAACATTTATTTATATGTAAATGAATGAAAGTAAATTAAATGTACTAAAAAGTGTTTTTTTAAATTAATTGATAAGTGAAATACATGTACATGTTTGTTGATGTTTTTTTATACAAATGTGCTTACTTAAATCTTTATTTTCAAAAACAGACATTTCTAAAAACTGAGCAAAATTCTACCAATGTAAATGCAAATCAACTAGAGAGACGCAAACACCTGCTTCCAATATAAATAAAAAATTATGAAAGTTAGTGCTGAAATATTTGCATTTGACTTTTAAGTTTTCTTAAGGATAGAAACTAACATATAATTCTTTTATCGATCTATCCTAGAAATACAAATGTGACAGTTGATTGTTTCAGGAATAAATAAATAAATAATTCTGAGGGTGTCACAGTTGTTAATGATATTTTATTGTTTGTAGGTTCACTTCAATAGATCTAGTTGTAATAAAAAGGGTGTCCTGACTGTAAATAAAGATGAGTTCAATTCTTGTATCAAGGATGACTTGAAACCATCCTTCTCTAACAATTTCCCTGACCGAAGTGAATATTTTTTACAAATCCCGCCAAACGTGAAAAAATGAGATGTTATTTATTTGTAGCCAATGAAACTTGTTAATTTTGACCTCTCAATCAAAGGTTAGCGTTTATTAGATTTAGTTGTCATGAAATTTTAATGATTGAAAGGGATGAGGCCACTAAATTCAGGTCAGACTCATCTATATAAATTACACACTGTAACACAAATTTAATTGAATGCTACCATAGACATTTATATTTATGTATTAATACTTTAGTTACTATTATATATACTTATAATAGTAAAAAAATTTATGGTATTTTAAAGTCATTATGGCAAGATTTAGGACATTATGCAATTTTGGCTGCCTTGCTACTGGGCATTATTTTTCCATAAAAGGCAAGTGAATGAGCGTACATGCAAAATGACGTAATCAACTCTCAGTGACTTTCAAGATGGCTGCTGTCGTTAAATGAACTGCAGTCACTTGCACGCAAAAAATTTAAGTTTAGATGACATATTAACCTCTAATTTTACATTACCATCTATTTATACATTTTACATTACTATCTATTTATACATTTTACATTACAGTCATTGGACAGTACAAACCAACAGATGCTACTACGAATCCGTCCCTCATTCTGGCCGCGGCCAAAATGCCTCAATACAAACATCTCATCGACGATGCTATCACATACGCCAAGGCAGCCAGCAAGTTAGTTATTTTTATTTTTTTTATGTCCCCCACTAAATTTGTATAATGGACTAGACATGCTATTATTTTAGAAGTGTGCATTGCTAGGTTTGAGGAATGTTTCATGACCATATTGCTATTGAGCAGCAGTATGTGGCCTGATCATACGGTTACAACATGGAAATGTTGGTTTGATATTTGATAGTTAAAGTATTGTTCTTTAAACCTGGGGATCTTTAGGGTTCAAGTCCTACTTATGTCATGACCATGTTTCCTCATATGGTATCAGTACTGGTAAGTTCCAGGAAATGGACTTGAGAATGAAATTCCTTATATGGTACCAGTACTGATAAGTTCCAGGAAGTTGACTTGAGAGTGGTTTGGATTCCTTATATGGTACCAGTACGGGTTAGTTCCAGGAAGCTGACTCGAGGGTGGTTCAAAATAAGCGTTGCAACTTTTCATTACAATAAAGCTTAAAGAAAGCTTTTGCAATCTGTTTCTGCTCCATACTTTTGACATAGACAAATGATTGACATCGTTGCCAGGATTTAGAAGATTTAAGTGGAATTTTGTCACTTCATTTGAATCAATTGCCCCTAAGCCCATTGAGCATAAATTCAGCAATAAATCATAAATAATTTTGGGTACTAACTAATGGACGATTGAAGGGCTGTCATTAAATATCGCAATATCGATAATTTGATATATCATCGATATCCATCATCTGATACAATATTGATACACATTTTCAAATATCGATACAAGCTAAAATTTGTATACCTCTCTTTTTTGCCTAATTAGAGAAGTCATTTTTTTCCAGTTTTTTTGGCTAACTTGAACTTTAAACTCTGTTTTCAAGTGTAAGTGACAAAAAGAGAAGAAAAAACACTTTCTGTTAGTTTGTTGTATTTGTAATGTTTAATACAAGAATGCATAACACCATGATCCCAATTTATAACACATTTTTAAATGTATTTAATTGTACATTTTTTGTATCTACTGTCAAAGTCGATATATCGTCGATATTTGTCTCTTGATGTATCGATACAAAATTTCCCATCAATGACAGCCCTAGACGATTGATGGTTCTATAATCATTCTGGTTACTTGTGCTTGTTATTTAATACTGTTAGAGGCACCTATGGTCAGCATCGAGCAGTAAAGCTGGAAAATTGCATCTTTATATATGCTAGTGGACAATGTTGTCATGTTTCTAAAACTAACATCATCTGCCTAGAAAACCAACATGCTAACTGATCTTTTTAGTGACCAGAAGTTAAGAAAGATAGAAAAATCAGATGTTTTTTACACCGATATTTGAAATCTGGAGTAATAACATGTATTCACAAGGCAGTATACATTGGCAGGCTGGTTTAGAAGGACTGAAACAGCTTATGCACCCCATAAATTTACTCTTTTCACCCCATTTATTTTTAATGATGATATATTTATATCAATTGTTCTCAGAAATAGCCTATAATGTAAGATATTGTCAATTAGTTAAAAAAGATCCAAAGTCATTGATACTTAAAATACCTAGTTTAGATGTAAGCCTTAAATTTTGAAAGATATTATAACTGATACTTTCTGTTTTATTTCAGTGACCTATCTGGACAGCTGGAAGCTGCCATGGACAAAGTTTTTGTTAACTTTGGAAATGAGATCTTAAAAATTATCCCTGGACGTGTGTCAACAGAGGTGGATGCAAGGTGTGAATTGATTATGCCCCCATTTCCAAGAAAAGGGGGTATATTGCTTTGCACTTGTCGGTCCGTCGGTCCGTCGGTCCGTTGGTCCGTCGGTCCGTCGGTCCGTAGACCAAATGGTTTCCGAGTGATAACTAAAGAACCCTTAGGCCTAGGAACTTCAAACTTGGTATGGTGATTGGTCATGACCAGTAGATGACCCCTATTGATTTTGGGGTCAAGGGGTCAAAGGTCAAGGTCACATTGACCTTGTAAGCAAAAACGGTTTCCGATCAATAACTAAAGAACCTTAAGGCCTAGGAACTTCAAACTTGGTATGGTGATTGGTCATGACCAGTAGATGACCCCTATTGATTTTGGGGTCAAGGGGTCAAAGGTCAAGGTCACATTGACCTTGTAAGCAAAAAAACGGTTTCCGATCAATAACTAAAGAACCTTAAGGCCTAGGAACTTCAAAACTTGGTATGGTGATTGGCCATGAACAGTAGATGACCCCTATTGATTTTGGGGTCAAGGGGTCAAAGGTCAAGGTCACATTGACCTTGATAGCAAAAACGGTTTCCGATCAATAACTAAAGAACTTTAAGGCCTAGGAACTTCAAACTTAGTATGGTGATTGGTCATGATCAGTAGATGATCCCTATTGATTTTGGGGTCAAGGGGTCAAAGGTCAAGGTCACATTGACCTTGTAAGCAAAAACGTGTTTCGATCAATAACTAAAGAACTTTAAGGCCTAGGAACTTCAAACCTGGTATGGTGATTGGTCATGATCAGTAGATGACCCCTATTGATTTTGGGGTCAAGGGGTCAAAGGTCAAGGTCACATTGACCTTGTAAGCAATAACAGTTTCCGATCAATAACTAAAGAACTTTAAGGCTTAGGAACTTCAAACTTGGTATGGTGATTGGTCATGATCAGTAGATGACCCCTATTGATTTTGGGGTCAAGGGGTCAAAGGTCAAGGTCACATTGACCTCTTAGGTAAAAACGGTTTCCAATTAATAGCTAAAGAACCCTTAGGCCTAAGGACTTCAAACTTGATATGGTGATTGGTCATGATCAGTAGATGACCCCTATTGAATTTGGGGTCAAGGGGTCAAAGGTCAAGGTCACATTGAACTCTTAGGTAAAAACGGTTTCCTATCAATAACTAAAGACCCCTTAGGCCTAGGAACTTCAAACTTGGTATGGTGATTGGTCATGACCAGTAGATGACCCCTATTGATATTGGGGTTAAGGGGTCAAATGGCAAGGTCACATTGACCTTGTAGGTAAAAATGCTTTCAAATCAATAACTTAAGAACCCTTTGGCCTAGGAACTTCAAACATGGTATGGTGATTGGTCATGACCAGCAGATGACCTATTGATTTTGGGTCAAGGGGTCAAAGGTCAAGGTCACATTGAGGTTGTATGTTAAAACGGTTTCCGATCAATTAACTAAAAACGCTTAGGCCTAGGAACTTCAAACTTTGTATGATGATTGGTCGTGACCAGCATATGACCCCTATTGAGTTTTGGGTCAAGGGGTCAAAGGTTAAGGTCATGACCAGTAGATACTTGATAACCCTTATTAATTGTTTAATCACTGGGTCAGAAGTCATGCATAATAACCTTATCACATGACTAATTGGCTGCTGATAGGGGGCATACATGTTTTACAAACATATCTTGTTTTTTGTTTGTTTTTGTCTTAATTGAAAAAAAATGTTAAAACATATAGGGAAATGTCATTGAATCTTGCATATAGATCGTTTAAACTTCAAGATGCTAACTCCAAAAGTGATTAGCCTTTGCCACCAGTATAGAGCCTGGTCTGCCTTCACTTCCATGTATCCTAAGCTAGCTAGCTTGCTCTGTAATGGTTGCTGACTTAAACAAAATATATGAGCTGTGTCATGACAAAACCAACATAATGGGTTTGCGACCAGCATGGATCCAGACCAGCCTGCCCATCCACGCAGTCTGATCAGGATCCATGTTGTTTGCTTCCAGTTTCTCTACTTGGAGTAGGGTTGGTAAGCGAACAGCATTTCTTTGATCAAGTTTGATCAATGATGTATAGTTAAATAAAAGAGGGCAACATAATGGGTTGTATATAATGAATTGATATCATTTTCAAAAGGCCTAGTGTATGCTTAAGATGATAAATAGAAAACATGAGTAGAGCTATAAATAGTATTAACTACATGGTATTTAGTTGTAAAATAACTAATTTATAACAGTTTGTACTTGATACTTGCATGTAGTTGTAAAGTTTTGCTGTTTGTTGGTGATAAAAGGTAATTGACACATTATAAACATGTAAAATCTACAGGTCAAGATCATATCTGTCTAATTTACATAATTATACCTGATGTAAATTACCAAGAGGTTTGTCCGCAATTTATTTACTTTGCTTGATAATGATAATTAGTGTTAAAATATTTAGGCTTTAGAATTTATTATTTTAATTTTTTATTAATTTTTAATTTTTTTTTTATATTTTATTGTGTTTAAATGAATACTATTTCTTTTAATTAAGAATTCTTGAGTGACAGCGTGGCCGAGTGGTTAACGCGTCGTGTTGTAATCTAAGGATTGCTAACTGCGTGGTTTCAAACCCTGTCAGGGGCAAGCTGTTGTTTTCTTGTGCAAGAAACTTTACATTCATTGCTTAGTACTTGTTGGTTCCAGGAATGGATTTGAGAGTCTTTCAATAAGCTTATAGCTTTCAACACAATCAATCTAAATTAATTTGCATAAACTAATTAAGATTTCAAAAGCAAAAGCATCTAGAGGGTTTGATCCATTGTGTCAACACTTTTTGTAAAGTAATCAATTATACATGTATTATATTTCTTTATGGGAAACTATTATATAAAATTTTAAGGGAGAAAATAATTTCATGTGTACATTTAAAATATAAGGGGAGATATGAATATAAACATACATGTATAACTTTAAAGGAGATAATAATGTAACATATAATTGTAAGGGAGATAATTATATAGCCTATAAATGAAAGGGAGGTAATAAGCATGCATATAATTAAAAGGGAGATGATGCTAAATATGAGCTGATACTGTATCATATGAATTTAATGGAGGTTATCATTTTAAGATATGATTTTGTGGCTAGATAATGCTATAAGATATGATGTTTACAAATTAAATGATGTAATATAATTAAAAGGTAGATAGTATTTCTTAGTTCAGAAATGTTAATAAGTAAATGTAGAGAGTAAGGGATCTGTAGATAATAAAAAGCATTGTTGTATATTTCAGGTTATCATTTGATAAAGATGAAATGATCAAACGAGCCAAGAACTTTATAGAACTGTATAAGAAACAAGGTATTAGCAAGGACAGAATTCTCATCAAATTATCCTCGACATGGGAAGGAATTGAGGCTGCTAGGTATATAGATAAAATGTTATATTACATGTTACTGTATGTCTAAATTTATACACTCAAGCATACAAACACAAATGATATATGAGCCGCGTCACGACAAAACCAACGTAAAGCGTTTGCAACCAGCATGGATCCAGACCAGCCTGCGCATCCGCGCAGCCTGATCAGGATCCATGCTGTTCGCTATCAGTTTCTCTACTTGTAATAGGGTTTGTAAGTAAACAGCATGGATCCTGATCAGAATGTGCGGATGCGCAGGCTGGTCTGTATCCATGCTGGTCGCAAACCCATTATGTTGGTTTTGTCATGACACGGCTCACATGACTATGCTTTTGACTGCTTAGTCTGAGAATCCTTAATGCAGTTAGCAGAGAATGCATTTTTATTTTCTTTTTTTCATGAAGTGTCCTCCATAGAGTTTATTTAACCATTCATTTAAACATTGCTTCTATCTTTTACCTACTAAAAGCGGGTCACTGACTTAAGTTTGACGGTAATTAGAAAAAATTGCTTTTCAGCTTCATTTGCTTCTAGAGCTGTTTTAATTGTTTTTTTTTCCTGAGAAGAACTATAACAATTTTTTTTGTGACCTGTTATATGGCTGTATAAAGTATTGTAAGCTCATACAACCTGAGCTGCTAGATGAGGTTTATATAGTAAGCAACAATTTATATGCAGCCTTGTGGCATAACAAATGTGTAGTATTATCTATAAGTTTGATAAAAAACATTAAATGAGCCGCGCCATGAAAAAAACATAGTGTGTTTGCAACCAGCATGGATCCAGACTAACCTGCACATCCTCGCAGTCTGATCAGGATCCATGCTGTTCGCTATCAGCTTCTCTACTTGTTATAGAGTTTGTAAGCGAACAGCATGGATCCTGATCAGACTTGGCGGATGTGCAGGCTGGTCTGGATCCATGCTGGTCGCAAACCCATTATGTTGGTTTTGTCATGATGCGGCTCATTTTAATATTTAGATACCAGTATTTTTCATGTAATCATTGTATATGCTCCATCTCTTTGAAAGATTTGTTCTAATGTTTTCTAGATTGTCATAAATACTTTTTATTTGAAAATTTCAGAGTGCTAGAAAAAGAGTATGGAATTCACTGTAACATGACTTTACTGTTTAACTTTCACCAGGTAAATTTAATATAATATTTATTTTAACCAAGTGATTCTTTTATTGTTTAAAAATTTATTCTCAAGCTGGTGACGATTTGTTGTATCTAAATAATCAATTATTATAGAGATAAATTTTTAACATATATTCAATGTACACAAGGGACTTTTTTCCTTTTTTATGTGAGAGAGGTGTCAAATAGTACACAAATCTCGAAAAAATATTTTGTCATTCAATTCATGCAGGAAAAAAAGCAATTTGAGAGCAATGAAAGTCTTAATACTTTTCAAAAATGTAAACAGGTATAAGACTCGTAACCATCTACCTGTCAGGGTTCATGCTACCATTTGTAGCTGATACAATGTAGATACTTGCCAAAATTCTATAAAATTTGACATTTTACTTTCAAAGTTAAACTGAATGAGACTTTTTTCTTTTACTTATTCTAGTTCCCATTTAGTCATAATATGTCATAGTATTTTGTCAGTATGACAGTTTAGTGTTAACATATCTTAAAAGTTACTTACGAAAGAAATCTCAGTAGTTATTGAATATTAAGAGGATATTTTTTTGTTTTTTCGTAAAATATCGAATATATTTCCACCAAACATGATAAAATGCAACATATTTTCACGAGCCGGGAGATATTGGTGTTCGGATTTATTTTCTTAGTTATACCATTTTCTATCATTCTAGATAGTTTTCAAAACAAATTTCAACAAAAAGTTGTTTTTTATTTATCACATTTTTTAAACAAAATGGTGAATGAAGTCCCTTTAAATAAATATGAGTTTTGACTCTGCCCACTTTCATATTTATATTTCATATTTTTTTTTTACATAAAAATATGAAATATATTTGACTGATGTAGCATCATATTTCATTTGTAAAATTAAATAAACATGTTTGGTGTATTACTATAACACAGGCTGTAGCATGTGCTGAAGCTGGAGTAACATTGATCTCACCATTTGTTGGTCGTATCTTTGACTGGTTTGTTCAGAATACAGGTCAAAAAGAGTTTGACTACCTTGATGATCCAGGTATGTTTATATACTAGTATTTTATATATATATTTGGGTATACTTAACACTTAAATGATTTGTATAACAAATTACTATTGAAAATGTCAAGACTTCTACCTGCTTGTGCCTGAAATAATGCACAGAGGGTCACCTGAGGTCGTTCTCTACCAATAAAGCAAAGCCTGATAGTCCCCATATGACCTTTACTGTGTTGGTATATAACTCAACAACCAAAAATATTTTTTTATGTTTTCAAAGAAGCTCACCTTCAGGTTAATTCTCAGTGGCCATGAACCTAGGACATTGAGTGTAATGGTAATTTGTCTCTTACTGCTGATTCACAAATCATTCTGTAATTTGAGAAGAAATTTGTAATTGCTGGTTAGGTGATATGACTGCCAGTTAGGTGATATGACTGCCAAAATATGACCTAAAGTTGTTGAAAGCATTATAAAATCCAAACAAACAGAACAGATCAATCTGTCTGATGAGATTGTTTTCATGATTTGATATATAGCAGATTTCATGAAGTTATATTTTGCTTGCTCTTAAAGGCACATTATGCCTCCACAATAAATAAATTTTCCATAATGCAGAAAAGGGCAATTATATGTTAAATAATGTTGTAATACATGTAATAATTGATTTAGAACATGGGAGATGTTCATCGCTTGAATAAAATAATGTTAAATGTGAAATAAATTGTAGCAAAATTATCTTGACTTCCATACACAGTGTCTATTCCAGGGTGATTTTTATCGAAAAGTGAGAATTTAAATTCCCCACACCCCCTGCACCTGAAAAAAATATGGGGGAATTCTCACTAATGAGTGACTTTTTGGAAAACACGATACCAAAAGTAAAAAGCTTTTGAAAAATTAGAAATGATAACATTTGTGAGGCTTAAATGGGTCGTTAAAATAACATGAAAATGTTTGTATTATAGGTGTGAAAAGTGTGACACGTATTTATAACTATTACAAGAAGTTTGGCTATCAAACAGTTGTCATGGGAGCCTCCTTCCGAAACACCAATCAAATCAAAGGTCTTGTTGGTTGTGACCTGCTGACAATATCGTAAGTAATTTTTTTTATTGACACAGATAATGTATTAAAGAAGCAGTGACCTAGAAGTTTTTGCTTTTGAACACAGGGATCATGTGTTTAAGCCCTTCAATGGGTAATGAATATGATTTTATTTTTGTGATATCAGTACATGGTAATTTTAGAAATCTCAAGATCGATTCAAAAAGGCTTAAAAACAAGTTTTTTTTCATTATTAAGCAAGAATAAAATACATTTAAACTAAAACAAATTAATACATGTATACATTGTATTTTTAAAAAAAACTTTAACTGCAACCATGTCTTATCTATATTGCCAGCATAGAGCCTGGTCTGTCTTTATGTCTTAGGAGTTTGACAAGGTTCTACACTCTCAGCTCCTTCATTTTTTTGCAATTTGAGCCGTGTCATGACAAAACCAACATAATGGGTCTGCGACCAGCATAGATCCAGACCAGCCTGCACATCCGCGCAGTCTGATCAGGATCCATGCTGTTCACTATCAGTTTCTCTACTTGTAATAGGGTTTGTAAGCGAACAGCATTGATCCTGATCAGACTGCGCAGATGCGCAGGCTGGTCTGGATCCATGCTGGTCGCAAACCCATAACGTTGGTTTTGTCATGGCTCGGCTCATTTAAAATCCTCACAATAAATTGTTTCAATTCAAAACAGGACAGATTCATATTGAGAATTTTAGCAGGGCACAGGTTTATATTTATATTCAAAATTCTGATTTTAACAAACTTAGATAGCAAAAGAGCACACATTTTAATGCATTTTTGTAATTCTTTTTTTCTCTATAGCCCTTCACTGCTGGATAAACTATCTAAATCAACAGAACAGTTTGGAGAACAGCTGAGTGAAAAATCAGGTAAATAATGAAATGATATAGCAATAACCAAAATATAAAGAAGATAATTTATTTCTGTATGATATTAGAATATGATGAAGTTGATGTACAAACATGGGAGCAATACTTTTTTGAAGCTTTTTAGAGGCTTCAGCCTTGAAGCACTGGATGTTGTTAACTTTTAGCCTGCTGATGACCACTGTTTCTACCCATGTGATCAGTGAAGACACAGGTCGTGGGTTTGATCCCCGGGAGATACTTTGGTAGTTAAGCGCGGAGGAAGGTAGTCTAGAGTCTAGTACTGGTGTAACTCTCCAGGAACGATGGTTAGGAAACTACCCGCCTATATGACTGAAACACTGTTGGGAAAAGGCGTAAAATGAAACAAACAAACAGGTTAAATTTGATTTCCGATGCAATCAACATATTAAAAGAGTTATGCCCCTTTTAAAGTAAATTTTTGAGCAATTCTTGCTTTCTGCAGGGCAACTTCGGAAGTATTTATCTTGAAGGCATAGTTTTGCTTGTGATACTTTTTATTTAAAATTTCCCATTGGGCATATGTTGTCCTGCCTCACCGCTAGCTGAGCTCTCGTTATGGGTTGTTGAGGTTGGCAAAGGGTGGCAAATGAGTTTTCCCTTGTCTATCTATCCCTGTCACAGTACTGCTGCCAAGCTGTTTGTTGGCACACTGACAAACTTTATTCATATTATGGTTTTTACTTATGTTGATAAAAGCTTGTGTAAAAATTTTATTCTAAATTTGTGTTAGTTTAATTCAGATTTTGCGATGGGCATTGTTTTATTCTTCAGCTAAGAAGTTGGACATTGACCGTGTTGATGTTGATGAGAAAATATTCCGATGGGAGATGAACGAGGACACAATGGCGAACGATAAACTTTCTGACGGAATCCGAAAATTTGCAGCAGACGCCTTGAAACTGGAATCCATGTTGAAAACATATCTTCAGTAGATATAAGCAGCAAACGAGAATGATTTTTGTAAAGTAGTTAGAAGTTATTACATGCAGCAAACATTTTATAAGGGAAGGTTTATCCCTGTTTAGAATGTACCTTTAAAGCTTATTGAATGATGTTAAATCAAAAAAATGTTTTCATAAAATGGCAGTTGAAAGTTTGGAATATATTTAAATTTTGGAAGTGATGTTTCATTGAAATTAGCAAAGTTAGGCATAAAATTTGAAAGTTGAATTATTTGTGAAAGCCAGTGCACAACATGTATATACATGTATATTTAAGATTCTTATGTGTGATAAGTGGTGTAACTTAATAGAGAAATTTAAATCATAACTTCATTTTAGGCCTCTTTTTTGTATTACTTTTACATGACACTGTAATATTGATAATATTAAGTATGGTGCTTTAAAGGGTCTAGGGATATCTTTTGTATATTATTTTAAAATGCTTTGTATAAAAAATGAAGACATTAGTTAGTTATTAAATTAAAACAATCATGTAAAGAGATGAATTAAAAAGAGCTATAATTTATTTGATAATGTGGACTTTATAAGGTGAAATGAAAGCTACATGTATATTCACTTATATATCTGCAACTTGTATAATTGATACTTTACTTTGATTTTTTCCATCGATCTTTGAAGGGACTGTTTAAAATTCAAAACTGGGCAAAATTATGTTTTATTAAAAGCTGAAGATTTGCAGGTACATGTACTTATTAGAAAAAAGAAATGTAGACATTATAGTGCCATTGTTCTTCAAAAGTTGGCTTGGTAATAATGGGCTCATTTCGAAAGGGAAAATTTACAACTCTTGTTCAATTAGAAAGAAACTTAGCAGTGTGGGACCTGTTTTCTATCTATGGTGGCTATATATAGTATAAGGTGGCCTGTATACACAAGTTCAACTGGTTTGTTTAGTGTCATATTGTTTTTTTTGTCTTTTATTAATGGTTTAGATAAACTGCATCAGTGAAACTTGGAAAGTTGCCATATGACCTATACTTTTTACCCAAAAGAGAAAAAAATCTCAAATATTATATGAAAATTTTGTGTTCATTTAAAAATACCTTTTCATGCTTAGCATCTTCAAGTTGACCATATATAAATATTCTATATCCACTTTAACCACTGCCATATTTCTTAAAAAACCTGGGAGCTTTAAATATTGTTTCACAGTTATTGCTTTATTGTTTCATAGTTATTCCCCTTTGCTTTGTTTTTTTTTGTGTAGTCAGGTGCTGTGCATCTTGTTTTATTTTCATGGATAAACTTTTATAAATAAAAAAGTAAAAATATATCAATATCATATCACATATCATTTTATATATGGCAATAACGAAGGGAAATTAACTTTATGAATGTTGTAGCCTGTAGGGAAATTAACTTGATAGATTATGTGGGGCGGTTTACTTGAAAAATTGTGAAGGGAAATTGATTTAAGAAATAATGGAGGGCAGTTAACTTAAAAAGAATTGTGAATGGAAATTGATTAAATAAATAATAACCGGCAGTAAGCAAAAGACATTTTGAAGGGACATTAATTAAATGAATTGTGAAGGTTAGTTAGCTAAATAAATTTTGATAGGAAGTTATTGTGAGAAATAATGAAGGGCAGTTAACTTTATAAATCATGAAGAGAAATTAACTTTATGAATTGAGTAGGGCAGTTAACTTTAAAAGTTGTGAAGGGAAATTAATTTAATTAGAACATGAGGGAAATTCAGGTGATGAATTATGAAGGAGCTTAACTTTGTTATTATTAATTCTTAAGTATACTATTTATTGCATTCAGTTTTGACATGATGTGAATAAAACACAGTGAGAATATTTACAATCTTTTTTAATTACCATTTTCTTTTCTTGTTTGCATCAACACATTTTCACAAATGAATAAATTTCTTAGAAATTGTTAACTTTTTACAGGTACAATTAAGACCTTTTAATGACATCATAAATATGGTATTTCACATTCATACAAAATATCTTTAGTTGACGAAATGATTGATTTTGTTACACCTGTTTCAAAACAATTTCCTAAGAAGTTATTTAATTCTGCACAATTCTTATGAAGGGATTTTTTTCTCAAACTATAATTATATAAGATACATTATGTAGTTGAAATTTTTCATTTGCTACACTTAACTTAGCATGGTGGTGGCTTTGCTAGATAGACATTTTTGAAATGATATTTTCAAATAAAAATCTCAGGTTTGTTCAAATGCAAAATTATAAAAACAAACAAAAAAATGCAAATAATGCTTTTATAAAATTTGAGGATTTTTTGGTTTCTATTTCATAGAATTTAGATATTTTTACCCTACATAAAGTAAAAGTACTACTTAAGTTAGGGAGTAAGATTTTGTTTTATTGTGCTTCTAATTTGCTTGACTTTCAGACTAATTTGATTATGATTATATGCAAATCATGTGTTAATCAGAGAATGTATAATATTCTAAAAATAATGATTTCTGTTTTTTTATTGATATATAATGACAAAACTGTTACTGATTCTTTTGATTATCTGTTTCTAGAAAAAAATATATTAAAGAAATATATTTTCTATGAAATTTTTGCATTTTATTTCTTTACTCCATGTCTTTCACTCTGCAATCGGAAAATAAATTAAGAAACATATTATGTAGGATAATATTTGTCTTTACACTACAGTCATCTTTAACATTTGCCAGACAGTGTGACCGAGTGGTTAACACGTCGAGCAAGTAATCCGCCACGTGGGTTCAAACCCTGTCTAGGGCACGCTGATGTGAAATGTGGCCATATAATGGTACGATGATCATTACAGTGTTGGTACGATGATCATTACAGTGTTGGTGCGATGATCATTACAGTGTTGGTGCGATGATCATTACAGTGTTGGTACGATGATCATTACAGTGTTGGTGCGATGATCATTACAGTGTTGGTGCGATGATCATTACAGTGTTGGTACGATGATCATTACAGTGTTGGTACGATGATCATTACAGTGTTGGTGCGATGATCATTACAGTGTTGGTGCGATGATCATTACAGTGTTGGTGCGATGATCATTACAGTGTTGGTGCTATGATCATTACAGTGTTGGTGCTATGATCATTACAGTGTTAGTGCTATGATCATTACAGTGTTGGTGCGATGATCATTACAGTGTTGGTGCGATGATCATTACAGTGTTGGTACGATGATCATTACAGTGTTGGTACGATGATCATTACAGTGTTGGTGCGATGATCATTACAGTGTTGGTGCAATGATCATTACAGTGTTGGTACGATGATCATTACAGTGTTGGTACGATGATCATTACAGTGTTGGTACGATGATCATTACAGTGTTGGTGCGATGATCATTACAGTGTTGGTGCGATGATCATTACAGTGTTGGTGCGATGATCATTACAGTGTTGGTGCGATGATCATTACAGTGTTGGTGCTATGATCATTACAGTGTTGGTGCTATGATCATTACAGTGTTTGTGCGATGATCATTACAGTGTTGGTACGATGATCATTACCGTGTTGGTGCGATGATCATTACAGTGTTGGTGCGATGATCATTACCGTGTTGGTGCGATGATCATTACAGTGTTGGTGCGATGATCATCACAGTGTTGGTGCTATGATCATTACAGTGTTGGTGCGATGATCATTACAGTGTTGGTGCTATGATCATTACAGTGTTGGTGCGATGATCATTACAGTGTTGGTGCGATGATCATTACAGTGTTGGTGCGATGATCATTACAGTGTTGGTGCGATGATCATTACAGTGTTGGTGCGATGATCATTACAGTGTTGGGTGCGATGATCATTACAGTGTTGGTGCTATGATCATTACAGTGTTGGTGCGATGATCATTACAGTGTTGGTGCGATGATCATTACAGTGTTGGTGCGATGATCATTACAGTGTTGGTGCGATGATCATTACAGTGTTGGTGCGATGATCATTACAGTGTTGGTGCGATGATCATTACAGTGTTGGTGCGATGATCATTACAGTGTTGGTGCGATGATCATTACAGTGTTGGTGCGATGATCATTACAGTGTTGGTGCGATGATCATTACAGTGTTGGTGCGATGATCATTACAGTGTTGGTACGATGATCATTACAGTGTTGGTACGATGATCATTACAGTGTTGGTGCGATGATCATTACAGTGTTGGTGCGATGATCATTACAGTGTTGGTGCTATGATCATTACAGTGTTGGTGCGATGATCATTACAGTGTTGGTGCGATGATCATTACAGTGTTGGTACAACGTTAACCGTCCACTCTAACGTAAGAATACTATTGAAATAAATAAAAAAAAGTAAAAAAATAATATACATGTTACAGTATAAAAAATTTGAGATCTAAAAGAATTCATATATTCTTGATAGAAAAAAAAAGAATGTTTAATATCATTCATATAGTACATTATTATATTCTACGATAAAATTAGATCTTATTAAATTTTAGTAATTCTATAAAGTAATCATGATCTCAAGTACATGTCTGTAACATGTATATGCTTTTCTCTCTTTTCTATCTTTTAATATGAAGAGTACTCTGTTGACGGCAACAACAAAGAACAGTGGTAAAATCACATTTTCCATTTCAAGAAGAAGAAAAAGAAAACAAATTCACGAAAAACCGACAATTTCAAAAGAATTTCTCGAAAATACCAAAAAGTTGATTACATAGTTTTCACTTCAGTCTTTTTAACGACTTCATACATATTTCAGACTGAAGTTTCCGGACCTGACTTCCTGTAATTTCGAATGTCCTTGTCGCAGCGCGTGTAGCGTTTTTATTTTATTTTTTTTCTAAAGTCTTGAAATGTCAATATGATGCTGACCTTTATTTTATTTAGAAAATTGTGGTGATCATATGTGATATCAGTTAGATGCCGGAGTAATTGCTCTATTTTGTGTGAGCTATGTTTATAAATAACAACAGTTATCTGTAATTTTCCATATTTTGCCTAGTTGTTGATACGAGTTCAACAAACTTTCCAAACTTGAACAGAGGAAATCACGGTACATATCCCTATCGATATTCTCTTTGCGAAACCTACTAAAACATTACCTACTTTGCACATGCACAGGGCATTCTCTGCTGAAAACAAGTAGGCGACATAGACCATTCTAGTAAATGTTCATTCTACTGATAATAGGTGGTATGTCGAGTGAAAAAGAAGTATACCACGGAACACAAGAATGTTTAACTGTCTTTCTAAGGAAATTGACCATTTTTCAATTACTGCAACTCCACAATAAGCTACACAAAAGCGCGCTGTTTCGCCACACCCACCGCCTCGGCATGTTCTGTAGGCCAAAATGAACCACTGATTTGATTATGTACACATCATACATTTTACATGTACTCATTTCTGTATTATCTTTGGACAAATATAAAAAGTAAACAAATGCATTTGAAATTCGGAAGAACACAATACTTTCGGCTTTTCAGCGGCAGGGGTTACCTCTTTTTCTTGTCAAATGTAGATTTCGCAGAGGGTACCGCATCGTCTGATACCCACGATTGATTAATATGTAACATAACATGCAATCAAACTTATAAATGTTAATGGTTCGGCCGTGGGACTACACGACGATGAGGGGACCGATTATGTATGGAACTCTCTCATATGCACTCTAGAAATTGTAATCGCACTAACTTTAACTAGAATCGAGATAGACACAATACTGGCCCTATTAAGAAGTAATTCGTAAACAATTAAATATTTTAAATACATTTCGTGTTCGCGAAAAATTAATTTGTAACTAAGTGATTTTGTAGAATCCTTGGGTGGGGTGGGGAACTCGGGTCACACGTATGATTCTTAAAATGACACTAGTAATGGTTATGTTGTCCCAGGAATCAAACTGATATTGTTAAAATATTCAAGCTTTCGTCCAACAGAGCATGATATACATGTAAAATAATATTTAATTTACAAACCAACAATTTCCAAAGTTATTTGGTACTTTTCACTTTTGCTTTGAAGTGTCACATGTAGTATTCCTGTCACCATTTCGCGACATAATAGATTTACAAATATTATCATTATTTAAGCCTTTTATTTTTATCAGTAGATCGCAAATGGTGTGGTATTTATCCTAAACTTAAAGGTTATCATCTCAATTTTACAATTTCAGGCAATTTGTGTATTATTATGAAGATACACCATGTCAATATAGTTGCTCTATAAGTCACAAACGATTGTTTCTAAACTTATCTGTGTTACAGAGGCGCTTGGTTCGTAAATCTCCAAAAATGGCTACCCTCACATCTCTGGCAGGCGTTTGGTTATGTTTAGCACTTATTGCAGGTAAGTTACTTTGTAATAAATTTAGGTTCAATATTCGATGAAAATGGTGTAATTTGGATTTTAATAACATCAAAAGTATACAGTGTTAAACGATTTATGTTGTTTTTCTCCCCAGGCGTGAGTGGCAATTGCCCACCAGTTGAAGAACTTCAATGCAGTACTCCAGACGTGTGCCCTGAGGACAGACCATTTAAAGTCTTCTCGTACATACCACCTGGTCCAAGCACAAATAATAACCAATGTACGGCATGTGGCTACTGTTTGGCATCGGGTACTTATGTTTACAATACATATTGTTTTTAACATAAATTTTGTCGTGTTATAAAAATTAAAGCAATATATTCTGGCTTGAGGAATTTAGAAAGAAATCAAGATTAGTGAGTGGGAACAATGCATATATTGTTTGTAAATATAATTATCTCAAGCGTTTCCAAGTCTATTCCTGATATTTATTTTTTTACCTAGGAACATTGAACCTCATTAACCATTTTATCATATATCATGTAATATATTCTGTTTTATTGTAAAATTACACCATTTTGCCTCTCACAGGTGAGATATCATTTGAAATCATGCTTTTTTATAGGCATGTGTTGTTTAATGTTGTAAATTTATAGATACTTTCAAAGCGGTTTAGATCAAATTCTATGAATCACTTTCCTATTTTGTTTGCTAAAGAGCCATAAATCTCGACTTTTTGTCACGTATTGCCATGCTGTTCCGTATGTTGAAAACGTGAATTTACGAAGTTAAAATTGTGAATTCACGACGATAAAATAGTTAAATTATGAAATTGAAATGTACCCATCGTGTCTTCGTAGTATTAAGTCACATATGTTTAAAGTGTTTTAAGTTTCACTTTTGAATTTTGTATCGCTTTTAACTGGCAGCTAGCTTTAGCAATGACATATAACGAGGCTCTTTTAACTGCTGCGGCATTAAGACAAAGTATTTTCGAAACGGTAATTTTATACAACGGACCGTATACAGTTTCGTACATTCTTGAAGTCAGAAAGTATGCATCCTCTAAACCGGTGATGTTTCATAATGTATAAGATAAGAAAACAAGCACATGAGCCGGGATTTAAAGTGTTTCAATAATACAATAAGACTTTTATTTTGTGCTATGCGGTCTATGAGCATATATATTTCTTATGAATTTGAATACATTTTGAATATATTGAACTTGAAACCATACCGGAAATACCAATTCAGATGTTTTATATCTCAAATAAAGATTGAAAATTACATCATTTATTTTATGCTTTTGAGTGGATAACTGATTAATCCGTGAAAAATATATTTGATAATTTTACAGTGGAAATTATCATACGTATAGCAAATGAAATAAAAATAACAACAAAAAACTTACTTTAATTCATTCAGTTTACCAGTCACCAAATACCGTTGTCTCTAATTTTTCATTTTAATTTAACAGTCCGAAGAGTACATTTCCTTCAACATGCAACCTGCTCTTGATGACATTTGGGCATATTTAAGGATCCTTCGAGCAATAACTATAATGCAAAGTGTAAAAGCAATGACAGTCACCAGCCCGAATGATAAGTAAACAATCTAGCGTTCGTGAGACAGCCTTCCAAAATATCCATGTTTTCCAGATTAACTTCGCTGGATCACAATAATAATATTTTTCACACAAATAAATATTTCTGCAAATTATTTTCGACACGACATAGAAAAAAAAACATTTTTGTTGTAAACTATCATGCACATATTGACATAAAATCAAAATGTACTCACTTTTTCATATAAATTTGTTGACTGTCATTCTTCCCTAAAAACACACTACAATGGTAGCGTACAAAGGTAACAACTCCACCTATGGAGTTAAGACCTTTGTTAAGCGATAAAATCACTGTTTGGGATGATATATTATTTCCAAAATAGTCGAAATGAATTTATAATAAGTCAGCTCAACTCGACCATACAAGGCCGACTTTCTGCTTGCTCGTTCGCAATGGAACCGATCACTCTCATTTTGGGATCCTCTATCTTACCCACTGATAGATTATATTAGTCAGCGTCGATGACTTCTAATCCAGTTACCTCTCTGGCGTGGGTTCGATCTCCGGGAGATGCTTTGGTAGTTTAGCGCGGAGGAAGGTTGTCTAGTACTGGTGAAACTCTCCAGGAACGATGGTTAGGAAACTACCCGCCTATATGACTGAAATACTGTTGAAAAAGGCGTAAAATGAAACAAACAAACAAACAAACATATTAGTCAGCAACGTCAACATTGTCAGATATTTCAAAATAAGATTATTGTCAGCAAAGTCATATATTGCAGTAGCAACGTTAACAACTTCAGAAATTAAAAAAAAACGCGTTTTCAACAAATTTTCAAGCATTAAAGCAACGTTAGCAATGTCAGGTATTTCAGAAAAAGTATTTGTTCTGCAACGTCAACAACGTCAAATATTGAAAAGCTTATTTTCAACAACCTGAGGATAAAACTCATAATCAGATGTTACTTTTCATTATCATTGTCGGTATGTTTTTAGATCTTTTATACAAAAACAAACGTCTTACAGTTTTTTTGGAAAAATGTATTTCATATAAGAAAGCTGATTATCAAAATAACATAAATGAACGACCCTTGGGTATTCAAAGATTTGTGCAGATCAATGATACCATACAAAGTCATTAAAATCGTTTAAAAAACAAATAATTATTCGGGACTGAAGGGAATACTAAACGATTTCATTCAACGATAACATTACATAGAAAAATATTCAGGTTATGTATATTTGGATTAGAATTTGTAAACGATAATTCAAAAAGCATTGTTAAGAGGCAAGTCTTCCATAAAATATTAATATCATTAAAAATGAAAAAAAAACCGGCGTTTTTATGGGGACTTCAGTGTAACACGTTTGTGCCATATTACGTGTGCCCTAAACGAGAAAACAATAGACTGAAATTTTGAAAGGGAATCAGAGGTTATGAAGCTTGCATATCATAGAGAAACGTCAAAAGACAAGTTTAATTTAAAAAAAATAGCATACTAGAAAAAAAATGAAACAGAGAAGTACTTTAAAGTACCACAAAAATGCACACACAGCAATTATGTTGATGTGCTGAATGATCTTCAAGGATCGCAAATATAACATCTTTGATGAACATTATGGATGCCTGGAAAATTTATATCTTAACTACATGGGTTACGTCTTCTCACTCTAAATATCTTAAATGATATTGTTCAAACACAAAAACAAGAAGGCAGAGATAGTTTTTAATGGTTTATATAAGGTTATGCGAAATTTTGTTAATGACTGGTGAAAAAGAAATATCGATGCAAATTAAAGGCCTCGACACTAACTTTTTAGCAGGTGGTAAGCCGGACCACTGGATTTGAAATTCAGGTGGTCCTTCCGGCAAGCAGGTGTTTCATCATTTTTTATATGCATTTAAAAAAATCAATTTAGAAAAAAATACTATTAAAATTGACAGAGACGTTTTTACATCTATTAAGAATTAAAGAAAACAAATATCTTTAGATATATATTTTCATCATCCAGTACTATCAGGAGTTAATGAGAGCAACTCAGTAGGGTTTCTCTGTATTGTTATTTAGTTGTTTTTCTATCTCATTTAAGAATACATGATAACTGCTTTTCAAATATTAACTAAAAGGTAAACAAAGTAATTCCTACATCATGGTTGAGCTTATTTTCCTCACAAAAATATTATACGGATTTTTAACTCCCAGATGCTTGTTTTTTTTAAGTCTTTTTAGCCTGTTAAAGAAAAAATGGATCTCTGTTGAAATAAAGATAAGAAGCAAAAAAGTACAATATTTATTTTGTCCTTACTGCCATTTGCTCGCTGCCATTAAAGTGTATTCGATATAGCATGTAATAAATGAAATGCAGTACTAGCGTCATTTAAATGATTTGTTTACCTTTATTTTTAAAACCAAATTTTTACTCTTTATTACTCTTTAACTTGCAAAAGCAAAATTGTAGCATGTTAAAATTAAAGTTATGAATGATTTAAGAACTTTTGAATACTAATAAGATAAATGAAGATATACGTGTTCATCGGACAAATGCTTTTAAAACAGCAAGTATATTGCATGCTTTTCAACCAAAGCGCCAGTCTTCCAGATGCGCCTTGCACCAACCAGAAAATTTAAGTGGTCTGACGGTAAAATTAGGTGGTCTTTGCCAAAATTAGGTGGTCTCGCACCAACGGACCACCGCTAATGTCGAGGCCTTTTGTTTCATGTATACTCCGACATATGCCACATGTTATGATAAATATTATCATTGAGTAAAGCTAGATTACATTGAAATTGAAATAATTAAAAAATTTAAATGCTACCTTCTTCAAAATTTTGAAGACCAAAAGGACGGCTACCACGCCGCTCAGTCTCGTATATAGGTGCTAAAATAACTTATGAATTTTGAGCCAACCAATGGGTCCGTTATAAAATCTGTTTTGGATAGTATCAAGTTTAATCTGTATATTGTCCATCTTTCAATCTAGACAAAGCCTTTAATCATAATTAAATAAATCTTTAGAAAGAAATATAGTGACTGAAAAGCAAACAGTATGGAAAGCCTTGAATGTCTTATAATTATAAAACTGAACGTTGTAATGTCCAAATAGCAATATATTGAGTCAGCTTTTCTTTATACAATGTGCACTCATGGAAATATTATGGGACAGCACCCTTATTTAAAGTCAAATAAACAATATATGATGTCAATTTGTCCTTATATGATGTCAATCAATCATTTTACGATGTACATTTTTGAATAAATTGAACAATTCACATATAATGTCAAAATAACAAAACCTGTCCTTATGTGATGTAAGTTTGTCATTATTAGATGTAAAGTATGAAATGATTCTTATATAGAGTCAACACTATATGATGTCAATGTCTCTATATGTTATGTCAATCTATCAATATACGATGTGCATTTTAGTATGTTATGTGAAACCATCCGTATATACAGCATTTATACCAGTATAGTATGCAGAATCATACTTAAATAGTCAACTTCAAAATATATGATGTCAATGTGTCATGATTCGATGTCAATCTTCGTGATACGATGTGCATTAGTGAATTTATGATGTGAAGCCATCTTTATATAGAGTCATAACAACAGTCTGTCATTATATGATGTCAGTCTTTCATATATGATATGCATTTACGAATATATTATGTGGAAGCGTCCTTATATAGAGTCAAAATATAACTATATTATGTGGAACCTATATAGAGTCAACTTAACAATATATGATGTAAATGTGTCCTTTATATGAGGTAAAACTTTTATTATACGATGTGCATTTATTAATATATTATGTAAATCCGTATATGGAGTCAGAATAAGAAATATATAATGTAAATATGTCGTTAAAAATTGCAAATCATATCATGATAGATTGACATCACATAATGACATATTGACCGAATATATTGATATAAAAATGTTTCCAAAAATATATATTCAAATGTCCAGATAGTGCAGACTATGTGCCGAATGGGGTGGTCTATATTCTGTTGCAGCAAGGAATGTAAGTGTTAAACAAACTGAATCGTACTAGGCAAATAAGTACGTTGTATGTGGTACAAAATAAAACGGAAACTGTTGACAAGGACAGTACTTTATTGTAAGATTTAGATATACAGATTGAGATAGACACATGACTTTAATACACACAAATAAGTTAATTAATCGCAAATGATTAAATCTGAAAAAGAAATATTACAAACAAAAGTGATATACCAAAGAACAAAACAAAACTAACTATATTCAAAACAATATAAAGGTAATATAATAAGTTAACAAACAACATTAATACTTAAGAAAATTAAAGGAATTTTCTCACTTATCAAATTCCGGAAACAGTAAAATTCTAATTTTTGAATGATTTTCATTCAAATCATATAAATAAACAGACTTTGAAATCATAGCTTTTGAGAATCTATGTCAATGTTTCTTTTGCATAAAGAGATTTGCAAAATGGCACTTTATATCATATAAAATGTTTGTTGTTCATTTTTGGCCATAAATACTATTGAAATAACAGTTTGTTTTGCAGAAAATAAAACACAGGCAATTATGGTAGAAAAAACAACTATATACTTGAGTATTTTCTGACTGTAGTAGAAAAATAATTATCTCTGAAAAACGAACATAAATTCGAATGATTCTTAGTATTTAACCATATCATACACTTATTTATAATTAGCCTGTCGTGTAATGGGAGCCGTTGACATGCATGAAACACTCATGCTCATGCACAGACGAAAACCTTAAAGAAGTAACACATTTTTAAAATACAAATTTCTTTTAAAAATGCACACTTTGTATGTATATTTTTTTCTCAAAGAATGTTACCTAAGTGTTAAAATTTTCGACTTGATTTTCATGTATACATATAAAAAATGTTTAATAATAGAAACTACAGGGAATCATTTAATGGCATTCCCTAAATATTAAAAATAATATATACATAAAATAATAATAATAATAAAAATAAAACAAAATAAAGCAAAACATTGATATTTGAAACAACAGCAATAAACGAAAAAGTTACGTTAAAAAGTTTGATTTTGAAACGTAAGAAACTGGGATAATTAATTTTCAATTACAGTCATGTTTTCATTTCGTCTGATGACCTTGTAAACTATGATATGAATGAGGCGTCCTGCTTGAAAGATATCATTTTGTAGGTCTTCATTCTTGGCCGCTGGTTTTGTGTCTACTTTAATGAGGATATCTCCTAATACCTGAAAATAATACTTAAGTCTATATCAATACTCTATAAAATGTGCACTATTTAAACTAACAAAGCATAAGAAAAACTCTAATCATTAGCCATTTGTGCACGTTGGATGAAGCTGTCAACAATGTGATTAAGTTCATATATAGTTAAGCTATGATGATTGCAAAAGTAACAAAAAGAAAGCGGCCGGGGTTTTTATACGTTCTACAGAGTTGGCAGCCATTCGTTTTTAACATCGTCAGTTGTTGTACGTTAAACTATTATGGCAATAAGTCATGCATTTACTAATCACTAGCCAAGACCTGCATGAAAAACATGTGCACGATTGAAACAATAAATACCAAGCAGTGTCATTTATACATATATTCAGGTCTAGAACATCGAAAATTGATAAGTGAGGAGGTAAATATTTTTTTTTTATCTTTTATTTAAAAACTTTAAAAACATTTGCACAAAGAACATTTTCATATAATACTTGTACAGTAAGTGCAATTAACATCAAATACATGTATGATATTATATAAGAATTACAGTTTAGAAAAAGGTATACATAGCTGTAATAAAATATTACAACGTAATTTTACTCATCTTTTAACATATCTGACAATATTAAAAGTTTGTTGTAAAGCGTTTAATAAAATGAGAATTATATTTCTTATGGACGAGGTATAGTTTCATATTGTTAAGTTCGTGTAGAAAGATTCCATTAATGTTAATAGTATCGGCACGTTGGTTACTCATCATATAAGCTTTGTATATACTAAAGCCAATAATTGTAAAGATCAAATTAATTTGCCAAAGATTTGATTGCTGCGTATTATCGAAACTATAACGTAATACGATATTTTTGAGAACAGATTCCTAGCGACTTAAAAGTTTCAATAATTATTTTCTAGAAAGCATTAATTGATTGACAATGAATAAAGAAATGTTCTGTGCTATCAGTACAATTGCATAAAACGCATTTCGGACTATTTTTCAATTTCCACTTGTATAAGTTATCCACTGTCGGTATTACATTATGAATGAGTTTATAACGGAACTGTTTATATCTATTGTCGATGCTTGATTTTATATTCAGGTATACTTTATTCCACGGAATGTCATGTTCAAATAAAATTTCCCATAGGCGATGAATGTATGGTTTTTCCGCTTTATTGTTTCTAAGTATGTTATAAATCTCTTTGTTCGATTCTTTTGTAAGTAAAGGAGAAAAGTCAGTTTTAACCCTAGTTTTGATTGATTCGTCCGATTTTAAAATGAATTTCCAGAGTTACGGTATAGCTTTTCGTAGCGTATAAATTTTGGAAAGTCAATTTGATTTATTTCTTAGTTTTGAAAGAATAAAATGTTCACTGATCTCCCCATTTGCATCGATAATATCGTTTACAAAAATTATGTCCGAGTTTATCCAATTATGAAAATATAAAGATTTCTTCTTCCATAAAATGTGTTCAGTACCAAAAATTATTCCTTTACGAGTATCAAAGACGTGTTTTGGTTGCTTCTTATTAATATTATTTAAATACAATCCATTTTTATAAGTTCTTTATAGTAATCAGGTAAAGTATAATATTCTTTTGGTAAACTTGAGACAGATTTTAAGTTCATGTAAAAAACAAGGAAATTCTTGCCGAATTTGTTTAAGAAATAACTTGGAATGACTTTCCAGTTTGCAAATTCATTAGAAAGTAGGGATTTTACCCATTTAATTTGCAACATCGTAACAAAACTTTCAATGTCGATCATGTTTAAACCGCCTTTTTCGAGATCGTTTATCAATATATTTCTTTTAACCTTTTCACGTTTATCGTCCCAGAGGTATGTATATAATAATGAGTTGAGTTTTTTCTGTATCTCTTCCGGAAAGTACAGTGATTGCAATAAGTAGATAAATTTTGGAAGTAAAATTGATTTTATAACAGTGAGTCGTCCATAAATAGTAAGTTTTCTTTTCTTCCATGAATTAATTAAGATTTTACAGTTTTGAATTTTTGTTTCCCAGTTTAATTGTTCGCATTCTTTTTTATTTGTGCCAAAATAGACGCCTAAAGCTTTCACTTTTTCGCTCCATTTTATGTTAGTTAATTTTAAATTATCAAAGTTATTCCCTAATCTAACACCTTCTGTCTTGTGCAAATTTAGTTGTAGACCAGAATGTTTTCCAAAAATTTCAATCGTTGATAATGCTTTTGTATGTCTTCTGTGCTTTTTAAGAACATTGTAGTATCGTCGGCTAGTTGTGTCATTTTAAGATTAAAAGTTTCATTGTTTATTTTTATTGAGATTCCGTTAATGTTATTATTCTCTCGAATTGAATTAGCTAGGACCTCGGCAACGATGATAAAAAGCAAAGAAGAAATTCCGCATCCCTGTCTGAGACCACGTGTTAGAGAGCAAAGTTTCGATATCCAACCATTGTTGAATATTCATGACGAATATTATTGTAAAGGGACGTTATCCAGCGAATAAACATTGGTTTAAAGTTAAACTTTTCAAGGGTTTTAACTAGAAAGTCAAACTCGATCGTATCGAAAGCCTTTCTAAAATCTAAAAATCAAAGGTTTCCATCAATGTTATTTTTTCCGCAATAGTCAATAACGTCTGATTTTTGTCGTATGTTATTACCAATAAAACGATTTTTTTATGTAACCTTGTTGATCGCTGTCTATAATTTTCGGAAGTACTTTTTGTAACCTAATCGCGAGTACCCGAGTTAAAATTTTGTAGTCGTTATTAAGCAACGATATTGGACGCCAGTTTTCAATATTTTCTGGGTCTCCTTTTTTGTACAATAGTGAAATAACACCGATTTTCTGAGAAGCTGAAAGTTCGTTTTCTTTGTGTATTTCGTTATAACAATTAACTAATAAAAATTTTAAGTGATGCCAGAATGTACGATAGAATTCGACTGTAAGTCCGTCATTACCTGGACTTTTGTTGGTTTTCATGCTGAGAAGTGCGCTTTCGCATTCATTTATATTTATTAAACATTCTAAGTCTTTCAAGTCTTTGTCTTTTAGTGTTTTCTTAAAAACAGTGTTATCGAAAAAATCCCTTAAATTCTCGCTGTCTACCTTTTTTGTATATAGATTTTGGTAAAATGTAACCTCTTCTTCAAAGTTGATTATTTGTTTTCCGTCAATTTTTAACGAGTTAAGACTTTTTTTCGTTTGTTTCGATTTTTCTAACGAATGGAAATAATTCGTATTTTTCTCACCTTCATCGATGAGCTGTACACGTGAGCGTATTTTTGCACCGTTTGCTTTATTTATATATATCGTCTCGATTTCTAAATCTTTTATTTGTTTAAGTAATGTATCTGAATTATGCGAATGAAATTCTTCGTATAGCTGCGAAAGTCTTTTTTTCTAAACTCGTTAATCGGTTTCTACTATGTTTAGCTTTCAGTTTTGAGAAATATATACTTTTTTCTTTAATGCTGTATTTCAATATTTCCCACATTGTTCTATGATCAATGTCATGAGATTTGAATTCATTTTGAACAGAACTTATGGTATTTATGATAAGATTTTTATATTTATTATCTTCTAAATGAGAATTATTCAACTTTCAATAACCTGGACCGCGATGACTAGGAATATTTACTTTTACACTGATACATAAGTGGTCAGTATACATTATTTGTGCAGGTCTTATGTCGCAGCTGGCGATTAAAGGCGACATGCTTTTTTCAATAAGCCAAAAATCAATGCGACTGTTTTCCGCGCCATTAGTCCGTTTCCAAGTAAATTGAATTTTATTTATATTTTCAAGCTTCCAGATATCACATAGACTATGTGAATGTATTAGATTTTTCACCTTTTCAGATGTTTTAGTGCGCGAGTTAGAATGAGTATAGCTGTCTGTTTCGTTGAGTACATCATTAAAGTATCCTCCTATTATTTTTAAGCCTAATGATTCTTCTTCAATCTTATTGTAAATAAGTTCAAAAAAGTTATTTCTACAACGTTTGTCATTTGGTACGTATATGTTAACAAAAGTGAAAACTGTTCCCGAGAAGACAATATTTAAAAGCACAAATCTCCCAGACTCTTCGTCAATTATATCATTTATGACATTATATTCAATGCGAATATTTTTGCGAACTAATATAGTGCAACCTTTTGAGTGAGTTGTAGGTCCAAATGCATTGTAAATGCGATAATCTTTAAAATCTGTTTAACATCTTCCAGAATATCATTTGTAAAGTGAGTTTCTTGGAGAAATGATATATCTAATTTTTGTTGATTAACCCATTCTAAAAACCGTAAACGTTTGGGCTTCGCACGTAATCCCTGTACATTAAGGGAACCAATATGAAGTTCATAAATAGACATATTGAGAAATTAATTGACTTATTGAATTAAAACACGTAAAATATATCTTGTAACTTGACATGTACAATGAGTACGCTTGTGATAAACGTATAATTCTTGAAGCCTTGACGAAATCTTGAAACAAAAGGTTTTGAAAATGCAATATCAAAAAGTAGCTTTCTTTTAATGCCCCATATTTTACAAAAGCTTCGGATTTGGAAGCAATTGCACTTAAGCATAGAAGGAAAGTAAATTTCCAAAGTACATGTATAAATTGTGAAAAAAATGTGGTTTCGTTAACATATAAATAGAATGTACCAAAAACATACATTAATGTATGCAAATTTGATAACTTCTTAGAATATTTGTTTTAAGCATCAGAGATTTGCTATACAA
Source organism: Ruditapes philippinarum (assembly GCF_026571515.1). Lineage (NCBI taxonomy): Eukaryota > Metazoa > Mollusca > Bivalvia > Venerida > Veneridae > Ruditapes > Ruditapes philippinarum. Next base: position 5,156 of record NW_026855510.1, on the reverse strand, counting down.
ATCTTGTACGCGGACATAAAACAAATTTACATTAATTCTATTAACTTGATATAAATTAAACATACATGTATAATTTTCAAAAATCAATTTCCTTTGCACCGCAACATGTAAGTACACTGCATCGGTATATGAATGCTTGATAAAATTAAAAAATAAATGAAATTGAAGTCTGTGTAAAATATATACTATACAGATGCAGACAAATACATGGCCGGTATTACATTGAGTAATAAGTATGTTTTGTTGATCGGAACACCCGACTGTCGCAATTACTATGAAATTATCTAAACTATTTTAAATGTTTCTCGTGTTTTCCATGATTTCTTTGCGCGTACTACATTTTTGCTTACATAGTAAAGCGTCAATAGTTATAAGTATGTTATTTACAAAATTTAACACAACGCTTACAAATTTATAAGGCCATGTCAAATTTGTTTCTTGTGCACCAGTTATATAACATGATACATTTTTACATGAACTATATATCATTTTAAATGATGTATCATAATTTATGCACTCATTCATGTACAGAATACTGAAAAAAATAATGATTTGAAGGCCTACTGCCCACGTAATTAATGTACAATCTTGTAATAATCTCTTTATTACATGAAAGTCCAAATGTGTAAATAATAAGGTAAATATTTTGAGGTTAGCGGTATTTCTGATAAAAGATTTTTCTAATAAGCGCATTGTCTAACAGGAGCTATTATAACAAAGTAAAAAAGATGGTTTACACTGTTTATACATGTAAGTATTAAAGTTACAAAATACCTTCCCATTTCTGGTCCTGACACACACTGTATCCTTATCAAGGTTTCCAATGAACAGGAAAGCTCTTTGAAGCACGTCAAGAGAACGAAACAATTCGTATGTTAACTTGAGAGTGACAGAGGCCGACACCGTCATATCACTGTTTACGAGTTCCCCGACAGATATGTATTTAGGTTTGAGAGCATCGCGAACGCTGAAGTTCCGGCTGATGCTTCGATACTCCTTGATGTAATTGCCCAGTTCTGATGCATTGATGAAAATAAATGCAAACGAACATAATTATCACCAAAGAAACAAACAAAACAATCAAATTGAAAAAAAAATACTAAACTTCTAAACATATATTCATTTTAAACGCTTTTGAACATTCGATGACATTCTGTCACTTGAACTTGTTATAATTGCATTAAATCAGTTTTCGAATTTACTTCTTTGCACTTAAGTGGTTATATTAAATATATCATTTCAAAAATATATCTTATTGAGAACTGCAAGTGCATACACAAAATCGCCCGTGTGTGATCAGGTCAACAGGCATTATTTAAAAAGTATAAGAGAGGAAACTGTTATTCATTCTTTTGTAATCTAGATAAATTCAAACCAACCTTTTGATAATTCTGAGCGAGTCTGTTCCTCCGCGCTAGGATTAAATTTCTGAAAAGAAATGCACGTTATAGATAATTAATAAATAAACAAAATGTGGACCTTTTGTTTTTGTCAAAATTAATTCATATATTGCTGTATTAATTGCTCATATCATCTAGAAAATATCTATAATAGTTTGTTTCGCCGTTTCAAATAAAATTTTCCAAAGGCCATCAGGTTACTGACTTTGGTCAATAAGAAACATTATATAAGCCACTAGTCAGTATTTAAAGACATTTTTTGTTACTAACTTTAGAGAATTTGTCAATGATTGGGACATTAATTTTAAATTGATTATTTATGGGTTGAACAAACATTAAAACGGTGATCAAATTGACCTATAGGCCCATAGGGCCGTGTGCTCTTTATTATCATTGTCTATATAGTTTTGAATTAATTGCCCAAAACTAAAGTCTCCATAATAAACTACCATTTTGTCTAAACTCATCATTCTTAACAAAGGTTTTCTCATCAGCAAAATTAAAGTAAACGAATAAATCTTTTCAGGTTGATTTCTGTAAAGAAACACAAACATCGAGTACTTAAAAAGAATGAAAATAAAACCAACACTACGGCAACATGTTTGAGATTTTGCATCTTCATCAAAATTTATCATATACAAAATAGCTTTTAAAGTAAAGCGCACTAATTGCAAAAAGTAATAAAGGAGGGAGAAAAAAGTTATTACCGATTTTCCTAATATGGCAGTCACTGTATACAATATTGGATTCAGGGCAGAGTTGATTGGTAAAATAAACACGGCCGACCATGCATAAACATCACCCGAGATCACGTGACCATTCAGTGCCATTATACCTATTTTAAGATACATATATGTACTAAGGTAAATATTATACTAAATATTAACTCAAAGAGATGCAATTGCACATGTTATACTTTTTTTACTTTTTACCTCAAACATGTTCAAATTAATCACAGTGCACTATGTGTTATATCGTCTTGTATCTATTAATTTAGAACTTTTGATATACCACGTGAATTAAATGACACTAAATGTGACATTTGTATAATACTAACTGTACTGATTGTTTGGAACACAACAATAAAAAAAGGTTTAGTGAAGTAAAAGTAGAAACAACATTTCTGAAGCTTAATGAATCCTTTACATTTGTAACCATTGTGTATAAAGAAACGATTGATTCCTCAATCGCCAGCTTACATACCCATAACACCAATTGGAAACCAACACAAAAAGTCCGTGGTAACGACGAGAAGAAGATTTCTTGCAACAATCAAATCCCTCCTCCTACCAGAGTGCATTTTCTGCATGCTTGAACTTGATTTCTTAACCTCCAAGAAAATGGAGATCTGACCAAATGCAACCAGCGTAAACGTAATGAAATTTAAACCAACAAAAATTGATATGGAATAAATCCAGCCAGGCGGTCGATCTCTCGTCAATGGTAGAGCAATGCAAACCCCAGATCTTGAGTAAAATTGATTTTGAAAATAGCCTTCGTAAACAACTGGTATCAGAGCTATAACAAATGCAAAAATCCATGCAAAAATCGAGCATGATTGTGCCTTAAGTAAATCAAATCTAATTTGTCCGAAAGGAAATTTTATAACTAAAAGTCTGTCAAGTGTAATTAGGCAAAGGAAAAGGACACTGGCTTCAGAGGACACTGTGGAAAGGACACCAGCAAATGTGCACCATCCACTTCCCCTCCAGTACTCATCCTCATATATGTACCTGTAAAAACACACACACGAATTAACTCTAAATTTAGGATGGAAATAACCAAACATTTACAAATGTATTTAAAACATCTGATGAAATATAAAAAATAGAGCTAAATAAACCATAATTCGCCGGTATGTAATACATAATAATAAAACTATTAGATATCTACAAAGCACTTGATAAATCAATATTTAATGTTATAAGAAATCGTGAAAATATAGTAGATTCATGTATTTTAACATACATATGGTTCTTAACATCTCTATCACTTAATCGTGTTAAGAAAATATATTTCTTTCCACAACATTTATTTTGCTATATCATATTACCGCTTTCTGAAAACAGCATCTGCAATAGCGATGATAATAAGGTATATTCCCATCAGAAAATCTGCTGCAGCCAAATTCGTTACGAAAATTCCATATGCTATTTTCAGCCGCTCTCTGTCATATACAAGTCTATACAAGATAGAGAAGAAGTTACCGATCAGAGCGGAAAAACCAACCAACCAAAGCATTGTCTGCAAACCTGACAATCGCATTAAATCTTCACAGGACGAGAACTCGTCTTTCCGTGGGTAACAATCGTCTTCAAGTAGGTATGTTGGCCTGATGCAACAAAATTTGTAGGCAGACGCCTTCAATTCTTTCAAATCACGAACACCGGCAAATATCTTTCTATTTAAATGTTTGATGTCATTGTTATTAAAGTCGATTTCCTCAACAGAAAGATCATCGAAGGCGAAATCGGCAATTTCTGCGATCTTGTTACTCGAAATATCTAGATGTTTGAGAGATAAACCAGAAAAGGTATAAGCGGATATTTTGGTAATCTTTGTACCTTTTAATTGTATACTCCGTATGTAAATAAGACCTTCGAACGCACCCGCTTCTATTGTGGTTATTTCAGAACAGCCATGTAAATTCAAAGATGTCAAATGTAGCAAAACGTGAAATACCTTTCTGCGAATAATTCTAAAAAGATTATAACTTAAATCAAGTGTCTTTAGATTGTAAATATTAGTGAACGCTTTTCCTGATAGTTCCCTTAAACCAGAGTATGACAAGTTCAATCTTACAAGTTGGTTCATGGATAAGTACGAATCCTCTAAGATTTCACTAACATTATTATTTTTACTGAGATCTAAATATCTCGTGTGATATGGCAACATGCTTAGTTCTTCCATATCGAAATCGCTCTCGCGACAGTCAGCTGTCCAACCGACACAGGTACAGTTTTGTGGGCACTTGAAACCACAAAGGAGTTCGTCGTCGCCATAAGGACAATGTCTTTGTCCGTCACATATCTGATCCAAGGGTACACAAATCTTGCTCGAAGAACACTTAAATCCATTTGAACAATACTCTGTTGCAGCGACTTAAATTACAAAAAATGAGTTGAAATTATTTAATAGAACTTTCATATATCAACAAACACATGAAGGTAAAATAGGTCAATTTAATATAAGATACATACGGAAATTCTACAATAGAATTGTAAGATAATTTATCTTACATATCATAAACGTATAAATGAAAACTTTATTATTTCAAGTATTGTTTTTTATTTGTTTTCTCATCTAGACTGATTTTCCTAATTGTGAAATGTTTGTAAATGCTGTGCATGTATAATTTATTGAATAAATAAATTTTTAAGTAATATTAAACACATTAACACATAAAAACAAACCGACAAAATTTATCCTAAAACACAAAATAAGTACATTCAAAGTAATGTATCAATTACTAAAGGTGTACTTATCTTCATGTATAATTTTAAAATTGATTGTGTATTGTGTGACCTGTCTAGAACGTATATCTGATTAAGAACAGAAGTGAGTCAAAGAACCATGCTCAAGTTAGAAACTTGATAGATTTAAGTGATACTTTGCTGATGTTTTCTTTTATAAAAAATGTCAGGATTACTTATTTCATTTGGAGTTTTTTGAAATAAAAAGTAATTTTTTTCGTGATCTCGTAGAGGTTCTTTAGAGTATATATTTTATTCTTGAACAAGAATTTAGTTTTAGACA
>NW_026855509.1:0-22522 GCF_026571515.1 Ruditapes philippinarum | reverse complement strand
TACAACTTTGCATTTAAATGTAGCATTCACGAGGATATGATAATCAATATGTGGTTTGCTTCGACAGATATACTTTTTATTTTATTTTCAGTCTCCGTGTCAGGATAATTGCAAGTATGGCGAGGTTTGTGAAACGAAGGAGTCTGATGTAGGCACTTGTGTTATCAAAGGTAAAACGTGTGCATGTGATGGACAACTTGCATAGAAAGCACTAATTATTTCGCGTTCACCAACCCCACCCCCCCCCCACCAACCCCTAAAAAAGAAAATCCTATTATAGCTTTACAAGTATAGCTTATTTGATTCATTTATGTGTTTCAATATTTCAATTTATCTGTGTTGTAAAATATTATGTTCATCTGTTAATGTCTTTTCGAATTCTCCTATTGTTTCAGAATGCGTCAATATAACGATTCCTGAAAACGGGCTTATACTTGGAAATCAGAGAGACATTGGGAAAAGAATACGGTATAAATGTAACGTAGGGTATATTGAACAAAATGCTGAGGTTGGTACACTCGCTGAATGCCTTTATACCGGAGAATGGAGTACATTCACTGAATGCATCCCCAGTAAGAGTAAGTTTACATCATGCAGTTTATTTTCATTCTGAAGATTAGTTACCCGCATGACTTTACGATAATGTGACATCAGTACTTGTTATTCTAAGAAAACGGGCTTTTCTGCACGGATAAAATACAAAAAAAATATATGTTTAACAAATGATATTTTATTGTTCTAATTCTAGCATAAATGTTGATAATAACAAATGGTAAATGCATAAGAAATGTTTAATATGGCCAAGTTTACATTGTCTATATAACGCTTTTTGCTGTATGTTTTCGTGTTCGTATTTGTTTATAAAGTTATGTTTAACTGCCCATGTCCTTCACTGATAACCGTTGTCCTTTTGTTAATACTTACTCTCACACCATAGCCCATTTCCAAAAATATTTCATTTATGAATGATATCTTTCTTTGAGTCTCATTCATACATGACAACATTAAGACAATTCAATAACACCATTTTACAAAATAAAAGTTGTTTGTGTACCGCTATTCTAATCAGAATTACAAGAGACTGTAAAAGTAACATAACAGAGTGGAGGCAACTCTGGACGAACTTCCAACATAGCTTACAGAGTTACCTCTCTTCTCATTTCCTATTCATATGCCTATAACAACTAAAATAAGCTTGTTCTAAAAGACTTAAAGGATTTTTTGGTATTGCTTAACAGTGAATATATTAGCAATGTTCTCTTACTTAAAGCCATTTAATTTTAGACCGAACAGCAACATATTCTTAACCTATAAAATCACTTTCTTGATAAAATTATTTAACACTTTTGAACAGATAAGACCTATATAACTTAAAATTAAACGTATTGTTCAAATTTAAGTAACTGTACATATAACGTCTTTGCTTAAAAAATAAAAAAAATGATACAGTAAAGTAGAATTGAGCAGTCAGTTACCAATCATTAACCGTTGTTTGTTAACCCTGTCAAGAGACCTCGAGAGTTATGAACAAATATCCCTGATTAAAAGTTTTAAAATATTACTATCATAATGATATAAGTTAGTAACCTTATCATATCATGTATATTATCTTCTCGTGCATTTTTTATTATTATTCACAGCTCATCTTTACAACGCATGCTCACTAAATCAAAACATTATGCAACCCACAGCTTATTTTCAAATAAAACACTTATTTAAAGGCGCACATTTAAGAATTTAACAGGAAGATAAACATTTCCAAAAAAATACCCTTATTATTTGTATTTATTTTGCCATATTGTTGATACGAAACATAAAAAAACACTTTGACTATAAACAAACTTTATGAAAATATTCTGTATAGAAAATTATCTGAAAATCTTATATTATTTAATGAGTGATCTGATGCCACAAAAGACTATCCATCATGTATTATAATAAAAGTACTGACCACCAATTTTTATATTTTACCCTTTTCTTTATGGATATAAAGTTTCCTACATGTGGACCACGTGGACAGAATGGAGTACATGCAGTGTTACATGTGGCGGAGGTGTTAAAAGTAGATCACGAACTTGCACAATACCTACTGTACTGCTTAATGGCGAGGAAGAGTGTGTGGAAAACATGTACACTGGCGCAGGAGCATCGTGTAACAAGGAAGGATGCACTTGTTAGTTATTATGCTTTTATTTAAACAGATATGAGTATGTCTTTAAAATGCATGGTCTCAACATTACTAAATAATTGTGTTCTTCGAAATATTCATAAGCTATAGATTATGTGTGAATTTGTGTACTTGTCTGATAATAGAACATCATTCATGTTGCGCTACAAACAATTAATACCATATAGTAATGTCAAAATAATTTCAATAGCATAAATTTATGTATTATTTTGAGATAATATGATTATAAATGTATGTTTAAGTTAAAAACAACGAGTTATTAAGACAAGTTTGTAAAATTTATTATAGAAATAACATTTCATTTGTTTTTCAGAACCATAAAATATGAATCAGATTATTGAGGCATATAAGTTGGTTTGAATTTTTAAAGTTTGCCGTGATGTATTGGCTGCATTTACTTTATTAGAGAAAACATTGATTTTAAACCACAATGACCTAAGAAGAAGAGAATTATGCTTTAAATACTGTAGCTTTTATGACGTTCTGATAAACAACAGAAACGACAGGACTTTAGAATGATTATAAAAAAATATGAATTCATCTATTATTACATGTACCATATTCAAAAAATACATGTCTTGAAAAAAACTTATCTGTTATTTTGATTGGAGAAAGCATTATGTATATTCAATGTTGTAAGGTTAAGTCTTAGTAAATAAAGAATATGTCGGACACTGTATTTGTAAATTCGTTATTTTCATGTTCACTTATTTGTCCATTCAGTTGGAGAAACAAATGACTACACTTATCTTAAAGTTGAGGTAAGTACAGATCCCTCGATGTAAATAAAAACAACAACAAATATCAAGTTGCAGATTCAATTTTATTGAAATTATGGAAAAAAAGAACAGAAACATCTCTAACGCCCTATAGCACCGTATTAAGCGGTAATTAATTCTGAACACTGAAAACGTTCGAATCATTGATCTCGGAGGACCAGAAAAGTATATATACTGAGATGAAGTAAATGGCAACTTTTTAAAGCTAACACACTATTTCATATCCGCTATAGAAGTAAATTAATAGTCTGCCAAAGGGAGATAAAGAGTCAGTTGCAGTGAAGTCAAAAGAGATCTAAAGTGAATACAATGTAAACGAAATAAAACTTTTAAGTTTTAAGTCGATATGAGATATAAAAAAAAATATAATGTACATGGAATAAAGCTAATAAGTCCTTTAGTCAATTATAGTGTAGTCGAAACAGATGCATTAAGGCAACCCAATGTTGGAGAACAGTATCAAACCAATTATAGGCATATAGTCAAAAGTGACTGCAATGTGCACAGTCAAAAAAATGGCACTATTAGAAACAAATTTTAACAGGAAAATAAAATAAAATTTTCAAAAATGCGTAGACCCGATTTCAGTGGAACAGTTTAATGACAGCAATAGTATGTCGAATCTATAGTCGTCTACACTCTACTGCCAAGGACTCTATGACATCTCGACCCTTTAGACACCTCAACCCATGACACTTAGACCCCTTAGACACCAAAGCCCCTTTTATTGACTGGACGTTTCGACCAAAAAAGACGTTTCTTTGGAAGAAAAGAATTTGCATAAAGACAATATAAATGGGTTTTTTTTTACAATTTTGATTATTATATACAATTTAATAGATACAGATCTATTGAACAATAAATGAAATCATTTTAAGTCGTTATTTGTTATCAAGTATTTTATATAAAAAACAGAAACACAAGTCTTACATTCCAACATAAAATATATTATGCATTTATGAATACATATCACAAATTACAGTAATCACAATATACATAGTATACTTTTTTTAATTTAATTAAATATATATCAGTAATTTAGTTATTCAAACTTTTCTTAGCAAATTTTTCCATTTTTTCCATGTGCACATGTAAACGTTTCCATATATCAAACTTCTAACATCAGAAAATATGGGGCATATTGGTTCTTTAAATACTCTATTTTAATGAAAATTATACCTTTATACATGCGATAAATAAATAGAGGATATTCAAGTTTTTTCTATAAATACATGATTTATTTTCATCGAGTGGTATGAAAATAAATATTTCATGAGTGGCGGCAGCCACGAGTGAAATATGGTAATTTTCATGCCACAAGATGAAAATAAATCATGTATTTATAGAAAAAACTTGAATTTTCTGTTTATTATATACATTTTTCTCTTTTTTGACATTAAAATTTAAAAGACTTTCCCTTAAATTTTGTGTACTGGCAGAATTTAAAAGAAAGTAGTCCGTCAAGACACCAGTGAACATACGGAAAATATGTTTCACTGCAGTGAAAAATAAATTTTTACAGTGAAAATACGGAAAATGAAAATATGCATTTTATTTCATCAATATTTCTCAATATTTCATTGATGAGTATATAATAAATATAGTTATGATTTTGATGACTATCAGAAACTGAATTTCTTACATTATATTTGTATACACAATATCTTTTTTTTAAAGTCACACTATTATAATGTAAGATATCACACAAAGCAATATTTACCACGTTACAGAGTGTCGACAATGGCATGGACCTTTCAAATACAGATTTCAAATAACCTGTTGCAATAACTGATTTTTGTTAAAAATAACCTGTCTGAAAAGTGGAGTTATAATACAATATAATAGAATAAATACAATCCTTTCATGAGTAAAACATATATATTATATACGTATATATATTTATGTGAACTTTAATATTAATATTGGAATGCGCTCTACGTAATGTAATGTATAACAATTTCTTTCCAAATCACAAACCCCGTTGAAAATGAAATGCTGCTATTGTTTATTTGGCACAACAATTAAGTGATTGGCAGGATGGACTAAGTGTCTCTCAAGCACCGGTTGAATTAAAACTATTCATGAAAACTTTATAATGTTACTTTATTTTAAAAATTAAAACATCAACATAATTATGTGTCATACGACGGTAATTATATACTATCTGCAATGTGACAATTTCTTGCTACGTGCAATATGAAGAGCGGAATTAGGTTCCTGATAGAAGGGTAGAAGTTAAGAAGCCTGTATATCACAGAGGGCTGTCAAAAGACGAACTGAAAAGACAGGCAACATTTAAGATCTATAATTTTATAATACAAAGACCAGTTCAATATGTTTATGAATGTATAATACATTGTCAAAACAATTGTAACAATGACAATAAAATACTACTTTTTGTGAAATTGATAATATATATAAACATTAAACCATTCTAGACTCCCTCAAACTAGCTTAACTTTAAAAGAAAATGACAAATGTTTATTTTGATAAGTACATGTAATAGTACATGATCATATGAATATTCTAGTACGTTAGAATTGTTTGAATTTTTTTTCAACACAATTTAACAAATTGAATGAAATAGTTGTAAACGTCAACTGAAATATAACGCTAACATTTGTAAATTAACACGTAAATTAAAAAAAAAAGATTAAATATACTTAAGAATAAACAGTCATTTGGAACGTTATTACACAAATGATAAATGATTTATCTATTCCAGTAGATTGTTGATCTATAATCAGCTCCTAGATCTTGATGTTATTTGACTATAAACACTACAAATGAACAAAAATGTAAAAGATATGTTCACGATTGGGTGTGACAATAGCTATAACTGACTTCTCCATGTCTTCTGTTACGTCACATGTAAATATAGTTATATTATACATTTCAAAGGCAGTCGGTCGAGAACCAAATGTGACACATCTTAATGCTGAACAAGCGAAACTGACAAACACAGAACAAATGAAAATATTTCTGGCAGCTTTATTTGTAATTTGCCATATAAAAGGCCGACAAATTTTCCTGTATCTTTCAAACGAAATTGCAAGAAGAAGAAGTACAGATATTACTGTAGGCAATGCTGTAAAAAATACCAGTGCCTTGCACAAATAAGAGTTTACATTCTTTAATCCAAATATTAAGGCAACTATTTCTATGGGAATACCAAATGTACACGACAGGAGATCCACTGAAGAGAGATATATGCGAAATGTGGAACGCGTGTAAGATTTATTAAAAATATATAAACTACAGTATTTCCGAATATACCGGTTACAAACACTAGTGTCATATATATGAACAGTGAAAAAAATCATCCGTCTTTCTTCGTTGTTCAAGTTCGTCTCATGTCTTTAACACTAATATTCTTATGTTGTTCACGATTTTTATCCCGAAGGTTCTGGGAGACAACTCCTCTTTGATGTTTGAATTTATTGCCGTGTCTTCAAAGCAGGGTTTTCATTAATCATTATCAATACTTTTTTATCATGAGAATATTTGAGGTTAATGCAATCTTCAAAGTAGTTGCTCTTAGTACATTGTATATGTACTTAGTAAGACACAGATGACGTAAGCGTGCGAAAAATGAGATTATTTTAATGTAGGGAATAAATATAATGATAGAAACAAAATACTCTCGTGAATCGCCATGCTGTCGGCTGTTTTTGTTTTTTTTTTTTTTTTTTCCCCCCTTATTTTTATTCGCAACTTGATGCATCCTGTCTGTAAACTCAAACACGATTAGAAGTATAGAATGCACACGTTTTATTTCGTTTACACATTCATAACAAAAATCAAAACATGTTTAAAGTAATAAATAATGAAAGAATGATTTAACTATTTTTAATTTTACGAGTGCTGTAATTCAACCTTATAGAACTTTTACTCGAAATGTAAAATTTTGGCATTGCCCAGATTCATCCGGGAGGTATAAAACAACTTTACAAATCACAGCTTCAAAAAGAGCGCAACACTATTGACTTATTTTGTTGTGAACGGATACTAGCGCTACCATATTGTGGACGGTGCACACATTAAGTTATTGATTGGAAAACATTTGACGAAGTCAAAGGATTACAACGTATTTGATTAGTTTTCCAAAAACCATATATACAATTGTTCAAAGTCATGATTACATGTGTTGAAAAACGGCGAATTTGTTGAATTTGATCTTGGTTTATGAATTACATCGTGAATTCGTGAAGATGAAATCGGGAAACGTTAGTTGAATCTTGAACTTCCGATGAATTAAATCGTTTAAGTTCGTAATCCGGGAATTTGCGAATGGAATTCATAAAGTTGAAATCGTGAATTCATAAAGTTTAAATCGCTTATTCGTGACATTGATTAATGAAGTTGAAATTGTAAATTCATGAAGCTAAAATCGTGAATTCACGAAGTTAAAATAGTGATTTCACGAAGATGAAATCAGGAATTCATGACGTTGAAATGTCTCTATAAATCTTACGTAGCATCAGTAGTTCAATGAATGAAACTTGTGTGGATGAATACTTAATCAATAACGTGAAAAGGGTACAGTTTGACTTTCTAAAATTAAAATAAGTTTTAATCAAACTCTATGATTTTAAAGTAGTCAAAACACTGCAATATTAAAGCAGTAAAATTCAACATATAAAAATGTAGGTACTATTTTCCATCGGGAATGTATAGAAAAGAGGAGGTCAACGATTATTACTACATCTAGTGTGCAGCTTAAATAGCTTTTAGGTCTCTGATAATCTAGACACCCGGAAATATTGTCAAATATACGAGTATACAAGTAATTTCATTAAGAACATATACGATTAAATAACCATTATTAAGTTGATAAAGGAAAATACGATTTATTCTATAAATGCATGCGTATTGGTTATTTGTAAGAAAAATATTGGGGTTACTAGAAGATGAAATTGACTGTACATCCAAGGTGGCAAATATAAGCAACGTATTTACAAGATAATGTCAGGGTTTATTATAAGGAAGTTTATATTGATCGATAGTGACTATAAAAAAAAATTGAAAATGTAGCAATGTTTAAAATTCTGTTGGATAGTTTAAGCAATGATGAACATTTGAATCGTTTCAGATATGGGTAACAGCCCAAATCAATGAAAATCGTCGAATTTAAAATAATGTATTGTTAAACAGGCATTTGAGAATTAAAATTAATTAGAGATTTTACTTGTAAGTGTATTGTGGTTATCATTGAGCAACGAATACTAGAACAACAAGTAATCAAGTCGTATTTATTGTTAACATAATGTTACATAATATTTTGATCATTCATATTTATATTTCTTATTCGATTGCTTTATGTTAAATTGTATACACTAAATTTATAAAAAGGCAATTATCAATTTCTATTTCCATATGTCTTTTAATTTAAAAAAAACGGAAATTTTAATTTGTTAATTTGTTCATAAAGAATATTAAACATTTTGAGCAACGGGTGACACATTTTGCAATTTTAATTTTATAACGATGCTACTGAGACGATGGTCAGTTCCAAAGGTCGATATAATGAGGCCAATATAAGCATTAGTGATAATCAGTTGAAACAGGTAATTTGCTCAGGGAAAGGAAAACATGTTTAGTTGTCATTGATAATGATTTTTTTAAATATTTTATCCTGGGTTATCGTTGATTCTTTACATGAACTATCATTTTCTGATAACGATGTTTAATATTGCATTATACCTGATTATAAATGTCAAGCATCATTTTTTTCAAACTGTTTTCTGCTTAAATTTGTCTACATTTTGAAATTGTATTGTGCTATCCTATTTATGCAATATTACATTTGAAAGCTTATTTCTCATCTTCATAGCTCGCGGAATATTTTCAAACATGTTTGGGGTGATAGGACTTTTAAGGAAAAATGCCGTTGATAAATTTCATACAGCAATTTCATCAAAATATGTCGGCAATCATAATATCAACGATATATAATCAACAAGCGTGTACAAACGCTGCTTATTCTGCTGATGCTACTGATGCTGCTTGTTAGAAAGGTTATTTAGGCACATGCATGTTGTTAAACCGTAAAATGCCGAAAACAAAAGTGTTAAGCCTTTGTTATCATTATAGTGCCTGGTGGTATGCGCATCCGTGCAGTCTGAACAGGCTCTATTCTGTTGGCGGCTCAATGTTAGTATTTTTTATTTTAACAAATCCATTACACAAATTCAGAAAGTTTCGGTTAAGTGTCTGTGTATGTTACCATTTCATTTGTTTGTTCCAATCACTGCTAATGAGTTATAAAGAAATATTATAATGAACTTGTTGCCAATATTCTGTAACATTGCATGGCTTATGAAATTTAATTTTTTTATCAATATGCGTTTATTCTAGTTTGCACATTCTCATTAGATGAAAAAGTTAGGCATATACTAATAAATATTATAAGATATCTGTAATGTCTGCTATATCATAGTTACTGGACAAAGATAGGTAGAGAGATTTAACAACGCAGCCGTCTGGTTTCTAAATCTATTAAATAATGATACTACAGAGAGGTGATGCCAGGTGAATTTAGGCAGGGCTTATCAACTAGTGGCTAACATTAGCTGACCAAAAGCAAGTCAATATATTACAATACATGTGAATAATATTATAGTATTATGGTTTAATTTCTGTTAAAGGTTTTGTTATCTTGCTTAACAACTTTTTCCTTAATGATAATACAAGGAAAATGACATTGTTTCATAAATATCAATTTTGATAGCAAACATTTCATTAATGAATTGGCAAGCCTCTTAGTGAGTTTAAAATATCTTCAACATATCAAACTAAAAAAACTACTTTTTTAATTTGTAAATGTTCACACTCCAAATGGAATTTTGAATGTATTCATCAAATACAGAATTTACTATATTCATCTTCAAAACATACATTCTGTTCAAACGGAGTAACAAATTTCCCTGCATATATTGACAATTAAAAGGTCATTTCTGTTAATATGTCACACACAACACAAGTGGAAAATCATTAACATTTTTGTCCACCTGATTAATTAGAACAATTTGTATGTTTTCATAAAAATAAACACAAAATTGATTACTCTAATTATATTTCCAATTTGATTTTGAATTTAATTCTTTATAAGTTGAAAAGCTTTGTTAGTATATTCATTTCGAGGACATTAAAAGGAAAATTCAAATCGAAGAAATGAAAATTTTGCTTGTGCCTACCTTTTAAACTCAAACCTTGACAGTTTCATAACGTTTGCTTTCTTTGTCTTATTTGGTAAGTGTGTAATATCTTACACACACATACATACACACAAACACACACACACACACACACACAGCGCGCGCGCACGCACACACACCCAGGGTTGCTTGGTACGGTTAACGAATATAACATTTCTCAAGTTTGTGACTTAAACTCCTATTCTGTACATTTTGAACAGCATTGTGTATTGCATATTTGCAATTTATATAAATGGACAATCTATAAAATATGCCTACAATATATGTTTAAATATTTAATCTTAATTTGAATATTAATACTTATCTGTAATGCATGCAAAAATTGAATATATTTATTGTTTATTTAAGGGTATTAGGCAATATCTTATGAAATATTTTCACAAAATATATCAACAGTAAAAGTATGTTGCTTCCATAATCAAATGGATGATTCTAGAAAGAGTTGTAACATAATATGTCTCTGTTATTTAACACACAAAAATTTTGTTCACAAACAGAATAAAATAATCAAGAATTAGATATTATGCTGCTATTTCAAGTAGAGTTTAGACCGTTTAGCAACGATTTATTATTATTTTATTATTTTGGAAGTATTATTTTGCAACCGATAGCGTTATACAATTTAAGCCTGCATAAGTTACTTTAAAGTATATTTAACAAAAATAAACAATGCTTAATTACTTACCTTTAGCACATCGCCTTCAACGTTTCACTTCCAAACACTGTCTAGATAAAATTTTCAAACACTTCATTGCTGCTTTTAATACGCATTTTTAGCGAATGACGGACTAACACCGCCTCCGGAAGGCTTTTATTGGACAATTTATTGCTAGATTTAGCGTTGTGCATAACTGTTAAAGTGATATTACAGTGTAAAGAAAACCCTTGCTGTGGCAAACAAGGGGAAATACATGAAAAATGGGCTTATTTGAAGCCTTTATATATCTTTACAGAAAAACATACTGCAATGTGTTGGATTCGAACGCTAATATTCTAACTTAGAACGTATCAATATACTATAAAGTAAAATATGAGAAGAATGATAAAGAAGTTTGTATTCATTGAACGCACCATCATACAAAATCTAGTTACACAAAACCATCGGCAACAGCAGGGAACCAAACAAAACAGAGGAGGACACAGGGGCAAGGACAGGACATTATTGTTAATGATTCAATTAAGGAGAGCATAGGAAAATTTATAAAGACATTCAATATTTTATTTTCAAATAGGCTTATACAATGGTAGAGAGAGATGGGGCAGTGGGAGGGAGAGAAACCGGCGTGAAATTCGCGTGAAATGCGAATGATCATTTTCCAAAGTACTTACACGTAGTAAACAAAGTGATATTTTGTCTTACATACAAATACTTAATCGCTTGAATCATTGCCAAAAAACAAAAGCCGCCAATGAAACAGTATACACAAAATAAAGCTTTTGAGAATTTTTTTCTTATTGCAATGGGAGTTTAATTGGCCTTTAAAATATAATAATTATAAAAACGACTGAAGAAATATGGATAGAATTGGTTACTTATGCAAAAGGAGTTAGTGTAGATCTAGAGATATTTGTAGATCTAATTACTATTTAACATGATCATTGTCTCATACATTAAAGCTGAATACCTCCAAGTTAGCCAAAATATTTTAAGAAAATCAAACTTTGAGCCAAGAGTACTAAGATTGTTAGAAAAGAAAGGAAATCAAGTGATGACTTTTACAAATTACGTGCGATTATTGACTTATTCTGAAGTATTTATCACCACATTTCTACTACGGTACTAAATCGCAGTTAGTTCTATTTTAGCACATTTTGAAATTTTCCTGCAAATGTATGTAGATTTAAAGTATCGTTATCAATATATAAAATTAATTTCTTTGTCACTTTGCAATATTTATTGACAATTTATTTGCAATATTTTCTTAAAAATAGCATGAATATAGAGGTGTGCTGTTTTTAACAAATAATAAATTACAAACACTGGCAGTGAATATTCTACTTATCAGAAAACATTATAAGTGCATTTTAAAAAGAAAAAAAAAATTCTACTTTTCCCGTTGATGCAAGGTATGGTTTTCAACACATAACCATTATTTTAATACGAACTAGTCACCAGTTCGTTATCAACAATTGGTTTAAACTCAATAAATTTCCTGTTTAAATAAATTTACACCTTGATCCGTATTTTTTAATTTTTCCAAGTATCTTTCGTCTAAACATTACAAATAGCCCGATCTAGAGTAAACTACATGTCACCGATACAAATGAATCGCATTGTTAAACTTAACTTCAGTGTTGTTATATTTTTCTGGTCCTTCGGGATCATTGTCAGTGTTGAAAATTTAGTACCGTTCAAGCCGGTATTACTAAGGGCCTGAGGGTTGTTGCACCTTTTCATTATCCCTCATATACGAACTCAATTAATTCGAGCCTGCAATTTTCATGTAATTTTGTTGTGATTAAAGCTTCCTAGGGATCAATCTTTTTTCCAGATTTTTTTAAAAACGGAGAAATGCTATACTTTTTTTTAAAGTAATTTATTAAAAATCTAACAAAATGCAACAATAAAATCTAAATGTATATGTAAAGACCAGTGAGTAAAGGCAACTTTAAAAAAATACACGTTTCGTCTACGTCGCTAAAAACGTTTAAACCTAGCATTACATTCTCCGCACTAAACCATGTCACTGATACAGCGTTACAGAAGGTCACTGAACAATTGTTGTCTAATTATGGGAGGGACCACAACAAAGAAGAAATGATAAACAATTGGTAATTAAGTGATAGGAAAGCACGTATTTTTCGAACGCATATCCGACGTGTAACTTCCGCATTTTAAAGCAGTTAAGAAGAGTAAACAATGGTTTAAAATAATCCGAAGGCGAGAGACACAGTATTAAGTATTATTTTGGAACACAATTTAATAGACTGTTGGCGTGAACAGAATTTAGAATCTAGACAATATACATGGTTTAAACGTATCCAGTAAAAAAAAAGCGCGTTTATACATGTTTTTGATCTAGATCGACTTATTTTTTAGATATTGCGGACACTTGTATTTTGCCGGGTTATCGCTCGGACCATTCAATTCTTATATTAACATTAAAACTGGGTGAATTTAAGGCAGGTAAATCCTATTGGAAATTTTAATAATCGCTATGAAAGATGTCGAGTATGTTAAAACAAACTAAACAATTAGTACAGCGTATTATCCAACAGTATGCCTTCGGATGATCAAAAATCAATCAGTAAACGACTCTGTTTACTAATCAAAATATTTCGCTATCTATTGATTGATTAAGTTATTCTTAGAGACATTGTTAATGCAAATTCGCGTCACACAATACTCTTTATGCCACTTTTAAAAACGACAGACAATATCAATTGAGAAAACACTTATAAAGACATTTGAAATTTTACAACAATGCACTTAATACAGAAAATGAAAATGCCTTGGTTAAATTAAGCAACAAGAACAACTGCAAGAATATAAGGAAAAAAAGGTTTAGAGGGCTCCTTAATTAAGATCGCGAGCAAAAATGGGTATTAGAGGGAGAAAAACCGACCAGATACTTTTTGTAACCTAGAAAAATAGGCATTTCGTTTCAAAAAATATGATGCAACCCTGTTTAACAAGACGGTGTGAAATTATAAAATAACCAAAAAGCTATTTTTAATGCGAAACCAGTGAGCATTATAATATCCTTATACTCTGCAAAAACTTACTAACACAGAGTAATTTAGATAACCTGTTTTCTTGATAATAAAATGTAACAAAAACTTTCCGAGACGAAACAAAAAATAGTTCTAGAGGTTTCATTTCCCGGAGAAGAGGCTTTGGCAAGTTAAAACGAATGGCAAATTGATACTTCGCCTGGGGATAAATCGGTTTTTACTTCCCGGCGTTTTTAATTTTTTTTTGGATTGATATAGGAGATTTTGTTTTGCGTTCAATTTAAGATTACTCATATACCACCAGGAGAACTCTGCAATCCGATAAATTAGGTGTCTATCACATTGGTATACCCGAAATGTTTGACAAAAGCAATAAACGCTTTCTCTGAAAAAATTTGGGCGGTCCGATTCCCTACTTAATATATACATCTATAAAATTGCATCGCGTGGCTATTCCAATAGAAATTAATTCTGTAATTAGAGACAATTGATAAAGTGAAGACCAAATTGGATTTATAATCCCGAGGTGTATTTATAGGAGATAATATTCGTTTAATTTATGACTTAATGTTTTATACTGCCAACAAAATAAATATCTCTCTCTGTAATGATTATATAAATAATATAATAAAACCTAGCTCGACTTCGCTGCGGCATTTGATTCCGTGTCTTGCGGACTTTCATGATTTCGGTTTCTGAAATTTTTCAACTTTGGTGACTCTATTGTTTTCATGGGTAAAACTATTTTTATACAAATATACAATCATCTGTTGTTGTTAATGGCTCACCTCTCGCGACTGGTTCCCTTATTCGAGGCTGTAGACACAGGGGACCCCTGTCACCGGTATATTTTTGTCCTGTGCGCGGAAGTATTCTTGCTTTACTTATAAAAAAAAGTATAAGTAATTATCAAAGGTATCAAAAATAAGGGTATATATGAGTAATTTGATGTCACAATACGCAGAATGACACCTCTTTTGAGTATTAGACGGTTCTTGAAAAATCCCTCGTTCATACTATGAAAGGTTTTAAAATTTTATGCAGATATCTCTGGTTTTAAAAATAAATAGTTGACAAAACTAGGCGTTATGGATAGGTTGCAATGAGAAATAGCGATTTATGAGTTATGTCCGGAAATCGGTGTTAAATGGGACAAAAGGTCCATTTAAAATATTGGGAGTAACTTTATCAACAAATTATTACATCTATAAGTGATCTTAACTATCCTTCTCAAGATAAATGAAGTTAAGACTCTTTTTTAAAGTATGGTTCCAGAAGATTACTTTCTCCTATAGGAAAGATCACAGTGGATTAGACGGCTTGCTTTGTCTAAATTAACTAACCTTGTTTTTAACTTTACCAAACCCTAATTCTGATGTAATTAAAGACCCTACAAAATGTTTTTTTCAAATTTATTTGAATGATGGACCGGATCAAGATAAGTAGAATAAAACTCACTCAAGATATATGTAAATGGTGGGCTTAGAGCAGCGTTGAACTTAATGAATACATTTCATCAGTGCTTTTTGAAAAATCACTTGGATAAGAAGACTTTTATCTTCAAACACCTAAATATGCTTTTCTTGTACAAGAATTGTGTCCAGCTCTTTACCAGTCGGACCAATTATATGGTAGTGACTATTTTGTTACAACATAAAAGTAGAGTAACAATTTGTTTTTGGAAGGATGGTTGCTGAATTCATTTTATTTATTTCAATGTAAGATTTCGTTCAAGTAATTGGGCAGATTTTCTTGTACCAATCCGGTATTGGTTAAATCCTAACTTACAAAGATTGCAGGACCCAACTCGTTTGAACTTTAAACACTTTACCTTAACGAACAAGGTGTTTTGTTGTCAACGATTTTGTAAATGAAAATGGGTTTATTTTATAGTTTTCAAGAATTTCAAAAAGATTATTTGAATGTTTAGATCAAACTTTCTTGAATATTTGAAGGTATAATACGTTCCTTCAGAAAAACTTTGATGGATTTTCATGTAAATCAAAAATGATATCAAAGTAAAAAACCCGATATTGCCAATTGCCATCCAAATACTAACAAAAGTGCGGCCATAGGATGTCGCCGCAATATAACGAACGTGCTGGTCAATAATAATCTCAGACAAAATCAGAAATAAAATGGGCAAAATTGATTTTTTCTAATTATTTATCTTAACTGGAAAAGTATCTACTCTCTACCCTTTAAAGTGACTAAGGATCCAAACTTTTATGGCTTCAATATAGAATAACGCATCGTATTGTAGGTACTAATGTATTACATGTATTACTGAAAAAGATTAATGTTAGGACAGCGACAACTGTACATTTGTAATATCAATCAAGAAACCATAAAACATTTATTTTTGGGAATGTGACATAGTCAACATGTTTATAAGGGACGTGCAGGGCTGGTTAACAAACAAATTTCCAAATTCATCTTTTCATTTTTCAGAACAATCTGTCATTTTCGGCTGCTTCCCGATTCCACAGTTCCAGAGAATAATATATTATTATTATTAAAACATTATATTTACAAATGTAAAATGAAGTCCGTATTGCCATGCTTTAGAGGCTTTTAAAAATCAATTACTATTTTTGGTTAAAAACAGAAATAAATTAATGCCAAAAAATGCTTAGGTTTGAAACAATTGCAGGATGTATGGAAAGAATACATAAACTTAATCAATGAAAAATGAAAGTACCCTAACATTATTAGCTGTAAAAAAAATTGTGACACTTATTTGTTGTTGTAACTTAATCTTTAATAATGTAACGTTTGTGCAGAGTAAACTTTGTCTTTTTTTTTTTTTTAAAAATAATAAGAAAATACATATAGTACTTTGCAAATGTATGAATTTGTGTGTATCATTTCAAAACATTGTTATTACATCAAATTTCATGGTATTGTATTATTGTATTATT
This sequence comes from Ruditapes philippinarum, assembly GCF_026571515.1. Taxonomy (NCBI): domain Eukaryota; kingdom Metazoa; phylum Mollusca; class Bivalvia; order Venerida; family Veneridae; genus Ruditapes; species Ruditapes philippinarum. Next base: position 5,742 of record NW_026855509.1, on the reverse strand, counting down.
TCATGACTTTTATTGTTTGCATTGTACAATAAAGAGAAATAAAAAAAAAAGAGTAAACAATGGTGAGAAAAAGCCGCTATTTACATCAGCATATATCTTTCCTATGTGACGAATGAGTAACGGGTCCTTGTCTATTTCATCATAACTATCTGAGCATAATAATTAAAAAGGCATTTTCTCCGGAAAATAATTGCCTGAGATTATCTTAAAACGTTTGCGTGTAATAAAACTTATTTTAATTTTAACTATGCTCAAATATTTATGTGGATTGGCATTTATCTATGGTAGATATCTGGTAATTGAATGTACATGCTATACACAAGTATAATAATGATAATAATTAATGTCAGGTATTAAAGATCGCTTTAACAACAAAAATACACATAAACACATGTACGCACGCACAGCACATACTTGCAATCACCAACAGATATGTAAAATAATAAAATGTATTTTATTGTATCATAGAAAACTAAGAGCATATTAATTTGGAAAAAGTTAACAATTAGTACAAATATATTGACAAATTCATTTGATGTTGAAAATTCGATTAAATGTTTCTGAATCATGCATTTAAGACTTGCAGGAAATTTTCCCAAAACAGTAGTTCACCATTTACTTCTTGTGTGTACTCTATGTATGTATTGGCTCTCATCCAGTCCATCATTTCATTAGACATATTTCTTGTTGGAACGTCTTCCAATATAACAATGATAAGACAACTATTACCCCCACGAGAGTAAATGCTTTCCATTCTTGCCATATTGAACTCAAACAAACACCATTTGCTTTTTAGAAACTGCTTAGATATAACAGCGACGGTCTTTCTGCTATTTCCGATGGCTTGTAAAATATTTGTCTGCAATATTGTTCCCTGGTAAAAATCTTTATCATGTAAACACAATTTTTAAACCTTGTCCTTCTAGTTTTGGCATCATAACGTCAAGAATAAAACGTACATTTTCATTTGCATATGAAATAAAAACATCATACATGAACCTTTCTGGTTCGTTAAAGAGTTGATGTAGTCTGATATAACCGAAATGTTTGATCTTAGTCATGCGCATAAGATATCGTAAGTTCCACCTATTCTTGTATATCGCACCACCAATAACAACTGACAGGAATACGGATATGCCTATAGAGCAAGCTACAATGGGTAAACTGTATGAACCACAATCCATATCAAGTTTCATTACATCATTTACAAATCGTTCCGCATTCACACGCTGACCAGACATGTTGTGGAAATTGTAATGATCGAAATTACGCATATTCTTTCTATATTTCACCATCCATTCCAAAAAGTCCTTTTCATCACAACTGACTGAGAAAGTGTTGTTACTTAGGTCAATTGTGAAGTTCTTGTTGAGACGTTTTGAATTCAGTTTCAGCTTCTCCCTGAGATGAGACGGGACGGAGTGTATGAAGTTAAATTTTAAGTTCAAATGCATCAAATTATTCAAGGAACCAACGTCAATATCTAAAGACTCAATATTGTTCACACTAAGATCTAATTCCGTCAGATGCACCATGTTTGAAAATGCAGCTGGATGTAGAAAGGAAATAATGTTAGACGATAAGTTCATAACTTTCACTTTCGATAACTTTTTCAAATATAACCTGGTCCATAATTCATTAAGACGAACTAACCCTAGAAAGGTTCTCCTGAATCTGAAAGATCTTCAAGATTTGGAAAGTCATCAAAGAATTTTAGCCCGATATAGGAACAATAATTGCGAGATAAGTTAAGATGGGTAACATTTGGAAACGGGCCAACAGGTCCAACCCAAGCGTAAAGGATGTTACCCGAGCCATCAATATATTTCATTTCAAATGGAACTGGATTTATTAACACACTTGTAACATTGTACTGCATGCCGCAATTAGAAAATTCAAGTCTTTTCATGCCCGTTGGAAATGTGGGCAAAGTCTTGTTCATGTTTATATTATTGTCCTTCAAATAAGGACATATTCTTTTCATTTTACTTATATTTATCAATTCTTCTGGTGCAGTATATGGACAATTTAAGTTGGTAGTAAGTAATACGGAATCATCTGTCTTAGGCTCTTCCATATACAAGTATGGATCACGTGCAATATTTTGGAAATTCCCAAAGAATTCTTCTAAATGCGACATACACCCTAGTTGATATAAATAAGGTCCAAAAGTAAACGTGTTACCTTCCGCTCGTATGATCTTCAAAGTGTTTGGCGTCAATATTAAAGCATTTCTGTCTATCAATTCAATTCTATTATCATTTAAAACAAGTTCAGTTAAATTTGTATTCCAAAGATAACACAAATCTTGTAATTTTATTTGAGTTCCAAGTCCGAATGTTGGATAAAGTTTGGAAACATTCAATGATTTAATTTTTGTGAATTGCAAACTGTATGTGACATTCATTGCTTTATGTAATCCAAGATTCATGTTTTGAGACAGATCTAAAACTTCTAAATTCTTTTCAGTTTTCAAAAGCTCAAGCTGTTTACATTTTTATATTACAAAACGACAAATTCAAAATGTTCTTACATGAGTAAGGTGTTGAAATGTTGTCATTTGAAACATTTAAGGAATACTACAATATCCATCCAAACCCGATAATGATAGCCACGTAATGATTGAATTTCACTGTAAGATACGGGAAGTTTGTGTCTTTCAGTCCGTCGAAAAATAAGCTGTTCAACATTTAGTAAGATTTTGAAAGGTCCGGATACATAGCACCGCCTATAATCCAAAAACATTCAGATTTCCGTTCAGTCGGTGCCGCTTCCGTTACAAGCTTTTTTAAAGACGCGGAAGTTTAAATACAGCTTAAATGTCCCTCTTTTTATTGTAAAATATCAAGCTTGGTTAAAGCTCATATCAAGCGTCTTTAGATTATCAAACTTTGTCAAAGAAAAACATCTTCCCGATATAGGCTTTATTTCGTTTAATTTTAGATACAGGTTTTCAATGACTTACAACCCCTTTAATGTCTTCTGTCCGAATATATTTGGGTAACCATTTTGTTCCGGTGCAAAATAGTAATGTTGACATCTTTACTGTCATCCATATAGTCGCATACGTTCCGTAATGGTAACTGTTTATTTTCGGAACAATCCATAACATTTTTATGTTCACACTGGCATAATCCACCAGGTCCACATGAAAGAGATGTTGAATCAACTATACAGATAATACTCGCGAACAACAAAACAAATTCCATATTTTCAACTTAGAAAAGGATCAAAACTTTCGAAAAGTTGCAATGTCTATTTGCAAAACGAATGCTATTATATCTGCATTTGTATCAATGTCGCTCAACATGTGATCAATAAAGGAAGCAAGTATGCATACTTATATTCACCGAGCGATGTTCATTGTTAACCAGTCAAGATTCGTTTCGCTTATGAACATCGTCAGACTGAGATTGTAAAAGGAAATAAAGTTATTGCAAGCTCTTATTGTAGTAGGGTATGCAGTTTTTACAGTGAGGGCGTAGTTCATGTTTGTGTAACTTTATGGTTTAACACGGGTATATATTATTCTATGCATTCATTTATTATAACATTTATTTAAGAACATAGAAATAATAAAACAAAGTTTTAGTTTGAGTTTTGGTGAGTGACAATCAATTTAAATATTTCCTATATAAGTTTCGACAAATTATCATAAAATTATCAAAAGTTAAAAAACACACTGCAAATTTGGATAGATGAACAATTCAAAATTCATTGATAAAGAGTTTGAGATATGAAAGTTATTAATTAAGATGCATGTACTCTGTTAAGATGAGTAAAAGTGTACATTGTCTCAATTTAAAAGAAAGAGCTAATTAATAACACATTCGAATGAAATTTTATTGTGCGTGAGGTGAGTAAAATTAAATGTATTCAGGACAGAGGTTAGAAAATGAGAAGCCTTATATATTCAACGAATTATCAGGGATTAAGCAATATCAAATGTTGTTTTCCTATCTGACCCACGCGGGTCAGATTAGAGGGTTAATATTTCACATAGATGTCAGAGTGAACTCTGGAAACGTTAAAGAACATGCCAATTGAATGAGTTAGACTTATTTCAATCATACAATATCTACAATATCTGTTATTGTAACTTCCAGGATTTTTTTCAAGTCACAAGACTTGTTATAAAACCACTTGGTGATTTGATTGACGACTATATTTCGTTCATTTACTTATATCAAATAATATTAATAATATTAGATTCTAATATTAATAGAATCTATATACAAATTCATGCTGGGACTTGGGAAAAGTTGTCCTATTTCCAAAATAGACCTGCAAACATTCGATTATTATAAAAAAATACGTATATTTTTTCTGAAGTCGCGTGATCGTATGAATATGAACCATCGGTTGAAAGATAGATACACAAACCTTAACATGACGAATTAATAGTGCAAGAAGATAAAATATATGCAATAATGGTTGAAAGACACATACACATAGTAAACAAGAAGTATGTAAGTTATACGTGTTATACTGGCTCAATCAAACCGAGCCCGCAACATATTCAATTTTGCCGTTTTGAACTTTCATGAGGGATTCTTATTTTCTCTATTTTAGTAATGCATATTAAGTTGAGCAATATCGTACCCTCATGAGTGCACTGATTCAAGACTACCTTGGGAAGATAAAGTTGCTCACCAGCTTTAATTACCGATTATGAATACATTTTCTCTTCAGTTCTCTGCTGCTTGTTAACATGCATCCAGATGCCTTGATTTCTTTCACATGAGAAAGCTATATAACTTGATAGCGAAAGGCCGATGGTCCTGTTTAGGCGTCCGCACCTGTCTAAAATACTTTACGGATCGGTATCAGAGGTGTTGCTTCACAAAAAAACAATTGAAAATTCTCCATAAGGCGTTTACACCGTCTGCGTGACTCACAGTAAACGAGTTCATGTGACGTTTTTAATGAAGCTTTTCAAATTGAAACTCCTAATAATAATATGGTGTTACCCTCGTATGTTATTAGACCAAGACAGTTGTAGTCTAGAAAGTAGTAATTTTGAAGTGGCTTATTTAATGTCATACCTATTGAGACTGGTAACATTTTAAGTATATCTTCAGTAATTTTGTGCGTGAAGTGTCATTTCTGAGTTCCTTTAAGGTTGATTTTGGTGTATTTTGCTTGACAAAGAAGAAACATCAGTTGCTATTTGAAATATGTTATAGTCTGTTACTAAACAAATTAAAAGATGCATGAAATATTCGAAATTCCCTGCTGTTGACGATGGTTTTGTGAAACTAGATTTTGTTTGATGTTGCGTTCATTAAATGGTAACTTTTTATCTTTGTTCTCGTATCTTACTTAATAGTATATTGATACGTTCTATGTCAGAATATAAACGTTCAAATCCAACACATTGCAGTATATTTTTCTGTTGCAGCTACATTTGCAATTTGTGTTACGCACAAGAAAATTTCTTAATTTAATCTTCGTAGGTGTTGCGTGGCATTTATTGATATTTACATTAAGGCTTACATTTTAGATATATAAAGGCTTCAAATTTACCGCTTCGCCTTGTTTGACGCAGTGAGTGTTCTCTTTGCACTGTCATATCACTTTAACAATAATGCACAACGGAAAATTTTGCTTGTCCAATAAAAGCCTTCCTGAGGCGGTTTTAGTCCGTCATCCGCTACAACTGCGTATTAAAAGTATGAAAATTTATCTAGACAGTGCTTCGAAGTGAAACGTTGACCGGTGATGTGCAAAGCTTTCAGTTTA
>NW_026855508.1:0-17147 GCF_026571515.1 Ruditapes philippinarum | reverse complement strand
CATGATCTCATTCATTGGAGGCCCTTTCACGTTTCCGTAGTCCAGTGTTTTTTTCAACAGATAAATGAGAACTCAAGTGATGCTCCACTTTTCTAAATTTTTATTGACATATAATAAGATTTACAAACATGATGGATAGGTATCGCAGGAGAACACTATAAAAATAAAGTCAATGTCATTGTCAGCTTATTTTAGGCCAAGTGAGCTTATCTTAAATAGATAAGAGATAGTGAGAAACTGTTAAAAAACTGAAATAATTCCACATTTATTATATTATTATCATGAAACTAGGTGGAACTTTCACGTTACTTGGCTTGGTAGTGTTCTGTGTTGTTTGCGAAGGGAATGTAGAGCCACACGGAGACTTAAAGGATATATTAAACCGGCTAAATGACTTGGAACATAAAGGTAATCAATTTGTACGTTTAAATAATTTCATTTATATTTGCCACCGGAAATGGAAACAGTCAACTAGCTCCAAATTAATGTAAATCATTATATAGTTTGAAGGTAAGTGTAGAGTCACAAGAACCGCCTCTTCTTAAAAGGCCCACTATACCCCAGAAAAGCTTTTATTTTTATTATTGAAATCCTTAATTTTTGTTTTTAGCTCACCTGTCACACAGTGACAGGGTGAGCTTTTGTGATCGCTTTTCGTCCGGCGTGTCCGTCCGTACGTCCGCCGTCAACTTTTACTTTAAATGACATCTCCTCATAAACCACTAGGCCAATTTCATCCGAATTCACAGGAATGTTCCTTTGGTGGTCACCTTTAAAAAATTGTTCAAAGAATTTAATTCCATGCAGAACTCTGGTTGCCATGGCAACCGAAAGAAAAAACTTGAAATATCTTCTTTTAAAAAACCCAAAAGAGTTAGAGCTTAGATATTTGGGCATGAAAATCATCTAGTCAGTGTCTACCAAGTTTGTTCAAATAAAAGCCCTGGGGTCAAAAATTGGCCCCGCCCAGGGGGTCATTGATTTTCCCTATATGCATATAGTAAAACTTAAAAAAACTTCTTTTAAAAAAACCCAAAGAGCTAGAGTAAGATATTTAGCATGAAAACATCCTCTAATGGGTGTCTACCAAGTTTGTTCAATAAAAGCCCTGGGGTTAAAATTGGCCCCGCCCCAGGGGGTCATTGATTTACCCTATATGCATATAGTAAAACCTTAAAAAATCTTCTTCTAAAAGAACCCAAAGAGCTAGAGCTAAGATATTTAGCATGAAACATCCTCTAATGGGTGTCTACCAAGTTTGTTCAAATAAAAAGCCCTGGGGTCAAAAATTGGCCCCGCCCCAGGGGGTCATTGATTTTAACCTATGGGCATATAGTAAAACCTTAAAAATCTTCTTTTAAAAAACCCAAAGAGGTAGAGCTTAGATATTTGGCATGAAAACATCTTCTAGTCAGTGTCTACCAAGTTTGTTCAAATAAAAGCCCTGGGGTCAAAATTGGCCCGACCCAGGGGGTCATTGATTTTCCCAATATGCATATAGTAAAACCTTAAAAAAATCTTCTTTAAAAAACCCAAAGAGCTAGAGCTAAGATATTTAGCATGAAACATCCTCTAATGGGTGTCTACCAAGTTTGTTCAAATAAAAGCCCTGGAGTCAAAATTGGCCCCGCCCCAGGGGGTCATTGATTTACCCCTATGCATATAGTAAAACCTTAAAAAAATCTTCTTTTAAAAAAACCCAAAGAGGTAGAGCTTAGATATTTGGCATGAAACATCTTCTAGTCAGTGTCTACCAAGTTTGTTCAAATAAAAAGCCCTGGGGTCAAAATTGGCCCCGCCCCAGGGGGTCATTGATTTTTTCCTATATGCATATAGTAAAAACCTTAAAAAAATCTTCTTTTAAAAGTCCCAAAGAGCTAGAGCTAAGATATTTAGCATGAAAACATCCTCTAATGTAAATGTCTACCAAGTTTGTTCAAATAAAAGCCCTGGGGTCGAATTTGGCCCCGCCCCAGGGGGTCATTGATTTACCCTATATGCATATAGTAAAACCTTAAAAAATCTTCTTTTAAAAAAACCCAAAGAGGTAGAGCTTAAATATTTGGCATGAAACATCTTCTAGTCAGTGTCGACCAAGTTTGTTCAAATAAAGCCCTGGGGTCAAAATTGGCCCCGCCCCGGGGGTCATTGATTTTCCCTATATGCATAAAGTAAAACCTTAAAAAATCTTCTTTTAAAGAACCAAAGAGCTAGAGCTAAAGATATTTAGCATGAAACATCTCTAATGGGTGTCTACCAAGTTTGTTCAAATAAAAGCCCTGGGGTCAAATTTGGCCCCGCCCCAGGGGTCATTTGATTTACCTATATGCATATAGTAAAAACTTTAAAAAAATCTTCTTTTAAAAAACCAAAGAGGTAGAGCTTAGCTATTAAGCATGAAACCTCTTCTAGTGGGTTGTTCTAACAAAGTTTGTTCAAATAAAAGCCCTGGGGTCAAATTGGCCCCGCCCCAGGGGGTCATTGTTTTTCCTTTTATGTATATACAGTTAAAACATAAAAAATCTTCTTTTAAAAAATCTTAAAAGCTAGAGCTAAGATATTTAGCATGAAACATCTTCTAATGGGTGTCTACCATTTTTGTTAAATTAAGGGCCCTGGGGTTAAAAAATTGGCCCGCCCCCGGGATCATTGATTTTCCTTTTATGTATAAAGTAAAAAACTGAAAAAAATGTTCTGTTAAAAAGACCAAGAGATAGAGTTTAGATATTAAGCATGAATTATCTTCTAGTGAGTGTTTACCAAGTTTGTTCAAATAAAAGCCCTGGGGACAAATTGGCCCGCACAGAGGGTGTGGGTCATTGTTTTTCACTATATGTGTTTAGTAAAAACTTAAAGATTTTCTTAGAGCTAGAGCTTAGATATTTATCATGAAACATCTTCAAATGGGGATCTACCAAGTTTGTTCAAATAAAAGCCCCTGGGTTAAAATTAGCCCCGCCCCGGGGGCCTATATACAGGTGAGCGATTTCAGGGCCATCATGGCCCTCTTGTTTCTTGTTGTCCTTTAAAGTTTCGCTTGCATTTTAGCAATTATTAGTTTCAGTGATTTAGTATTTTGCATGACATACAATTTACATCTTTCTTTACATTTTTGCTTCTTTTAGAGGTTGCTTCTTAGAAATGAAGGCAGTTGTGCACACATATTGAAGAGGTTTGATAAGTCGCCGGTAAAAGGAATACAAAAAAAACAAACTTTTATTTATTTATTAAAGAAATTATATCAAGATTCAAATGAGCCAACTATTGTACAAATTGTACTCCAATAACTGAAGTGGTTGCAGTAATATTGACTCTCCCGCGATAGTTTATGTTAATAGTTAGTATACATTATGCTATACTGATTGATGCTGTAGTCTCATCTATTATGTAAATGTATTATTTCTCGTGTTGTCATGTTTGCATGATCTGAGTGGAATATTTGCATGATCTGAGCGAAATGTTTGCATGATTTGAGTGGAACATTTGCATGATCTGAGTGGAATAAAAAGAAAGAAAAATCTTTATCCTCGTGGTGTACTGCACTTAATATTAACATGTCATGGGAAACGGCTACTTCACCTTCTGTTATTGTTTGACGTTTGTTGTCATAGATTTTATCATTAATTCACCGATTCATCACATAATGCGGAGTAATGACGTGTAGTAATTAAAATAGATAACTGTTGGAATAGAAGATATAAATCTATCAGTTTTTACTCTTTTCTATCACGTGACTTCATTTCAAACACTCTTTTTCATTATATGATTCTCTCACATTAAACAAAATACAAATATTAGATAATTCATTCACTCAGTTTTCAATTAAACACTGTTTGATAATAAAGACGTTAACTGTTTGATGGAAATTTCAGGAGACTAACCCGTTGTCCTTGTGAAACAAAAGTGTTTTAAAGTAATTTTGTAAGAATTACATCTAAATAAAAACAAATTGATAATGCAATTGTTTAAATTGATTGTAAATATAATTTCGGATCAAAAACAACAAATACACGCGTTTATATGATTTGACAATCTACTGAAAGTTAATTCATTACTATATACCATTTACAAATCAACGTGAAGAAAGTGCATCCCAAATGATGTTAAAAAATATATTTTTGGAACAAAATCTTCGTTTGCCTCCATATCGAAACGTGTCATTGTTACGTTAAACCTGCAGCCTGCCTTAAAGAATAGAATGTTAATTATCAAACGTCGCTTACATATTAAAGACAGAAGAATAGTTATTTCATTGGTTTTGCCAACCATTTACTTGTCTATTTTTTTGTGTTTCATATTCTAGTTTATTCAAATTTGGCCAACTGTTTTCTCGTTTAGGACAGACGCAATATTTTACTTGGGGACCATACGCCGTATTTTTCATGGGATGGCTCGAAATCGTCGTATTTAAGGTTCCATGGTCACCGCCGTTTAAACACATCTGTGGATATTTGAAAATTCAAATTTACACTATTCCATGTTTAATTGTAGAAATCTCCTTTAAAAAGTGCTTGTTGACGTGAACGGTAGCTTACTCATACCACTACCGTCCATAAACAGGCTCAATCAAACCCAGTCTGCAACAACAACAACATTGTCGTTTTTTAGTTCTTTTTGGAATTCTTTATTCCCTCATATTACTGATTACCATATTTTAAAAGCATTGACAAATCAATGCATCTTATTCTTAAGAGCACACTAAGCTAAAAATGAACACTATTTTATTCTACTTTAGTTTTAAGGAAACAAAAAGGTAAAATCGAATACATCTTTAATGAGACTTGTATTTTATATGTATTTTCAAAGATAATTAAAATTTGTTAATATTTTGATATTTGAATACATGTATTAAGAACTGTTCAATGTCTTGAACATTGTGCAGAATTGAAGGCATAATTAAATTTTCAAACTTTTTTTTTACTTACTTTATTGATCAATATCTATATTATATACAAATCAATATTTTATTATTTTTACTTATTCTTTACATACTTTATTTACAAGTATCTACATACATGTTATAATTTTCAGCCCTCAAAAGCTTTTACTTTTACATACTAAATTGTTCTTATAGGTTCAGACAGTGATGTCATTCAGTAATGATAATGATCTTTGTACAAAGTTCGCTGAAAAATTACAACTAAATGGTTAACATAAAATATATCACATTAATTGTCGCTAAATGGCTTATAATAAAAAAACGCAGATATATATCGTAACCCATGTATGTAGTATCTTGTATTATAAGTTCGAAATTTACACAAAAAGTCACATATCTCCGATAATTCCAAATTCCAGTCATTCCTTTGATACCATGTATATGAAAATAATGTTCACATTTCGTCAAGAAATTGCACATATCTGTTTGGAAACAATCCCTCCTTGCCCTTACATTCACCATGCCATTGTCCATTTGCAAACATCTTTGTTACAACCACTATATCACCTTCCTGAAAATACAACAGCACAAGCTTTTTGTTACCATTTCTTAAAATTATGAAATTTGTGACAAGTCCACGTGTGATTATGTAAATAGTGATCAGAAATTTTGCACACAAGCTATTAAAATTTGCCATGATCATCTGCCATGTCAGGAAAGATGAACAGCAACTAAAATATTAGTCGAGGCTACTGTAGTCATTTCTGTATATAACGAATACAATGGCAAGTGAGGTAACTGGATTTAATGATTTGAATAAGTAAAGACCTTGTTGAAATATAATAAAATGTTCATACTAGTACACCAAATGTCAGGAAGGCTTTCATATGTACATTTTGTACTTGTCAAATGTTAATGTATGCTAAAAGAGACAAAGTTGATGCTGCCCGAATAATAGTTGAGGCTACTCTCGTCAAAAAGTATATAGTCAATAGGAATATAGTCAATAGGTAAATAAAAGATATATACATGAAGAGTCAGTTGCGATTTATCATAGGGATTGGAAATCCTCGCTTTTGTTACAACTGCTTTTGATGGTAACCGCTTCGGCACAGACGGTGGCTGTAATAATAATTTGAACACACTGAAACAATGATGATATAACATAATATTTTTACATTACACCCATAATTTATTCTCTTCTTGGTAAGCGTCGCATAAACATGTCTTATCTTATCAAAAAGAAAATTAATACAGGTGTGTTTGAATTATGCAAGTAATTGAACAGTACTTTTTGCATGTAATGTGGCTGGGCAAATATGCGACATATGAAAATTATCAAGACGGACTGTGATATTTAAGTTTGATTATTTTCGATCTGCAGCACAAAAAAAAATACACATGGCAAAATTCAGCAACTTCAGATGACTATGTTTAATAGCTGAAACGTCATACATTTTCTTTTTATAGAAACTGATATTCAATTATCACATCACCATAACTTTGAATATCATAAAATATAAGTCATCAAAATAACTTTAATTATAGTAACACTTAAGTGTCAATTTTTTTCCCAACCCCATGTACACAACAAAATTAAGCATAGATAAAAATCTACGATATATAAATCGTAATTTACAACAGTATCAAGTTTTCTTCGTCCTATGGTGAATAGTTAATTGGTTACAAAAGGAACATAAAACTTAATCAGTTTTAAATTTTGTATTGTACAATATAACAAACTTACAGGCGACTCGTCCCTATGCGTATCTTTCTGTGGTTTTGATGCTACTCCCGATCTCCGTTCTTCCTTGGTTGTTTTATTTTCCGGCTTTACAGATAAATGAGTACTCAAGTGATGTTCCACTTTTTAAAATTTTAATTGACATATAATAAGATTTACAAACATGACGGATAGAGATCGCAGAAGAACTCTATAACAATAAAGTCAATGTCATTGTCAGCTTATTTTAGGCCAAGTGAGGTTATCTTAAAAAGATAAGAGAGAGTGAGAAACTGTTAAAAGACTGAAATAATTCCGCATTTATTATATTATTGTCATGAAACAAGGTGGAATAATCACGTTACTTGGCTTGCTAGTGTTCTGTGTTGTTTGCGAAGGGAATGCAGAGCAACACACAAACCTCAATGACATATTAAATAGGCTAAATGACTTGGCAAATAAAGGTAATCATTTTTTTGCTAAATTTATTTATACTTATATTTGCGGAGATGGAAACAGTCACCTAGCTCCATTTAAATGATAACATATAAATTATGGTTTGAAGGTAAGTGTAAAGCCACAAGAACCGTAACTTCTTAAAAGACCCATAATTCCCCAGAAGAGCCTTTATTTCTCAAAGTTTTAAATTTTGGTGTCCTGTAACAGTTTCCAAATATCTGAACCATCTTTTGCTTCGCTTGCAATTAAGCAATTTTTAGTTCTAGTAATTTAGTGTTTTGCATCACATACAATAATTATATTCCTTTCTTTACATTTTTGCTACTTTTTGATGTTGTTTCTAAGAAATGAAAGCAGTTGTGCAAACATACCTTGATTATTTAACGTGAAGGTAAAGAATTTCAAATAACTGTTTTGCATATACCTGTATTTTGGTAACATGAAAATGTAAGCGTTCACTCTAGTACACGTAATAAAATACACCTATCCCCAATCCCTACCCTAAATTCACACATATTCGCATTTTCAAAATTACTACATGTATTTGGAAAGGTAATAAAACTCTATGAACAGAAAAACGCTGTACACCTGCTTCCTCACTTAATTAACGATGGTGTATGCATGATTCACTGGTCAATTTCAACCACGGTTTCTGTGCCCGAGTTATAACGGGAACTTTCAAACCTACGGGAAAAACACACCGTATTCAAATGATAAAGAAAACCCGCTAATGGCCTTGCCATACTTTGAGTCATCCGACAACCCCTTAAAATGACCAAAGAAGTCGCCCGAGGTGTTCCGATTAACTTCCTGATGTACATATTGACCACCGTTTTGGCACCGTATCAAAATAATCGCTTTGACCCGGCAATGGACAGAAATAGACGGAAGGTTGAATTATGCCCGCTTTCCATCGCCCTTTCGTTTTAGATGAGGCGAAGATACATGTATGTTTAAACATGTTTAGTCCAAATGTTTCTAACTTTTGTCTTGTCTGCTTGTTTTTTATTAGTTAAAACTTCAAATGAGAATTACAACCAACTACAAGAGAAGATGGCGGTATATGAAAAAATAAACGCAGATTTATCGGCTGAACTTAAACATGAAATAGCCGCATCCAATAAGAAAGATGACGTCATAAAGTCACTGGTGACCGAGCTTGACACCATTAAGGAAAAGATTGACGTTTTGGAAGCCGAGCACCTGCAACAGTTAAAACATGAATCTGACGTTGGTGCAAACACTGATAGAAAGAAAGATGTTCCACAGTCAGCTTCACCTCATACTGGTTGGTATATTGATTTAGTAATATGTGTCGATGGAGTACTTAGAATTTATCACTTTCGAGTCCGCTTCCTGGAACCAACTAGTACTGGTGTCATATGAAGAAACATGGCCGTGACCCGAGTAGAGTTCGAACCCATGATCTCTGGGTTGAGAGGCAGACAACTTAACCACTATAGGCCAACGCTCCCCATAAAGCTAGAACATTTAAGTTCAAAAGGTACATCTGTGCAAACTTTTGTAATTAAGAAGCTTGATTTTTGTATTTTGATATTGAAATCCTTTAAACTTTGAATGGATTACCGTTCCAAATCCAAAGCTGCACATAACCGCAACATAATATCCTCAGGCTAAAAGTTACGTTATTGTGGATTTGACAGTAAGTGAGAAAGTTGAAATGTTTAACTGTCTGCTTTATTCATTCGTCGTCATTTTATTTATGAAGTATAAGTTTAGAACAACATATATACTAACAAATGAAAGTTCGCTGTGTGTTTACACAAAAACAGTTAAGCACATTCTGGATTGTAAGATAATGAAATTTAATTAAAGCAAACTCTGTTGTCGGTTTTCGGCGCGTATTTTTCGATTCACAGTAGAGTTTTGGCACATTTTATCGTCTGCTGCATCCGCAAATACAAAAAAGTGAGGGAAATTACCGGAAAAGTGGTTCATGGTACATGTAATGGACAGAAAAAAATATTTAAAGTCGGATATGTTCCTTTATTTATCTTTCAAAGTTGATATACTTTCTTTGAAATATTTTATGAATTTTTATTTCTTTTGTTATTTTTTTTTAAACATGAAAAGCAAGTTGATCAAGAAAGGGCGACGCTATATATTTATACATGTACATTTTTGTATTTCCTTTTAAGAATTTGGTGACAAAAGAGAAAGCAGATTTGTGTTAGACCAGGGAGAGGCAGTTGCATTT
The DNA here is from genome assembly GCF_026571515.1 of Ruditapes philippinarum. Lineage (NCBI taxonomy): Eukaryota > Metazoa > Mollusca > Bivalvia > Venerida > Veneridae > Ruditapes > Ruditapes philippinarum. The sequence goes on along the minus strand of NW_026855508.1, from coordinate 7,868 downwards.
CATGCGGTGGTTGGTGCGGGCAGTGTTGTCCCTCATTCTGGTATTAACCAAACAGTAGTATTTGAAACAGTTCTATTAAACATTAACAATGGTTACCACTCACATCTTGGACTTTTCGTAGCACCGACAGCTGGTCTTTATATATTTTCCACCTCTGTTCTAGACGGCGATTCCAAGCCGTTGATTCACGCCGATCTTGTTAAGAACGGAAATGCTCTAGCACGTGCGTATGGCCATGGAAACGGTGGATATCCGGAACAAGGATCTGTTACCGTGGTAACACAGTTAAATGCGGGGGATGAGGTATGGGTGCGACTATCGTGTTGCCAGGGTTCACCAGTCACTGGCAATAGATACACAAGTTTCACTGGGGCATTGCTTATGTTAATGTAACTAAGTCAATAAAAAAATGACATTGAAAACAAATATGTAAAGATATCTTTGCTATAGTTATATCGCAGAGTGAGGATATAATTATGCAGCTTGGCTCAAACCCGAAACCTTCAGAATAATATTCCGCAGAGTCATTTTTTTCAATAATTATTGATCAGCTGAATACCGTGTCAAATATCATTATATCATATTTTATTGTCACAGGGTAGAATAAATACTACAACTCCTGGCGTAGGTTCGTCAATATTTCATGAAAATAACTCAAAGAAAAAGCCTAAAAACATAAATACATGACTATAATACAAGTTAATTAAAACATACATAAAATACAACAATTGAGAGATGCAAATAAGAATTATTTCAAGTAAATGAATGAAATGAAATGAAAAAAATGTAACCACAGCGTCTCAATACAGAATAAAAATAACTTGACGCTGCACACCTCCAGATGGGTGTACGGACATAATCCCCTTCGGACAAAATCCCCTTCATGTATTTTTGTATATCCGGACATAATCCCCTTCATGGGTGGACATAATCCCCTTCATGTGTGAAATTTTGAAGTGGACAAAATCCCCTTCATAAAATTACTACCTAGGACAAAATCCCCCTCAGAGGAATTTTCGGTTTAGTAGTTTCAAGTTTCAAATTTATTAGCATCATCAGCAAATCAATTGCCTTTGGCCATTTACAAAGAAAACACATGAAGTATGGCAAAGACATACAATACAGAATAGTATAATAACAATACAAATTCATACAAACAAAGACTTTCATGAAACAGTTACAGTTTCAAGGGTATTTTTACGCAATTCAAAAGCTTCTTTAATAAATTTCGATAATAAAATCAGTTTCTTTTTGCTGTTACAAGACATAATACTATTAAATTTATTCAAGGATGAGCCAAACTATCTCAAGACAATCATCCTTTAGAAAAAATGTATTAAGAGCTTAAGAAAAGTAAAACGAATCAATATTTAATTAATTAATACGTTATGTGCAATTAATGACTGATTTTGCAGTATCAATCACACTATTTTGTTCTGCGTTACTTAAGCACTTAAAACAAAAATATAAATAAAATGTAACCAAGAAATATACAAGAAATACATTGAAAATCATATGTTTGTGCTATTTCAGTCCGATTTGAGTGAAAAGCGTTTAAACGTTATTGGTATAGATCTACATCAAATGGAGTAATAATCTCAAAAAATTATGTCCAGTCCCGTCATGTCAAAAATCCTCAGTGGAGTCCCTTTAATGTATATTTCGACATCTTTTTCGGTAATTTACGTGGATTGTAAGTGCCGTTTGCAATGTGAAAATTATTTTCTTTGTTATTTTCACAATATTTTACTTTTAATTACATTTTCAAAATTTTCATGAAAATTAGAATGAATCTTAATGCATACTGCTTTAAGTTATAGTTCCAAACTGAAAACTTTTAGAATTAATGTAAGTAGAATTGTATGAGAAAAAAGACAAAGTCACATAGAGAAGGAAAGTTCGCAGGAATTTGGAAGAAGGAAAATGTTAAAAGTCAATGTAAACCCTTATCTCAAATCTGTTTCATACAACGTACAACCCAATTGGACATCGAACAACATGAATAAAAGTACAATCAGACTCAAAAAGCAGTTAATTTACATACTAGCGAAACACTATAATGGCAAATAATTTAATATTAAAGGTTAGATTTGTATACTTTCAAGTATCAAGTACGTGCAGAGCCAAAACTGTTATATAACTGCTAAAACATATGAAAAACTATTAGAGAATGCTAGAATACTTTCAATGTGATGAAGTGAGCGTTGGCAGATGAAGGGAGATAACAAAATATAGCTTTACATAGCAGATGTTGTTGCATTTACTCCCCTTTAGTTAAAGTTTGGTAATTTTCAAGTGCTTTTATTGAATACAATTTATAATGTATTTATAGAAAAGTTTTCAGATCGGCAGGAACTGGTGGTCTCCGCCTACTATATCGTGAACCTGAACTCAACCAGAGCACGACCTAGAGTATGTAAGCTACAATAAGGTCTTCCTGCGATGACACGCACCCCAGACCGTGCCAGGTGCACTCCTGACCCTCGACTTTCAAGAATCATTATATAAATATGTAATTGAATATACACAGTGATGCTTACAATGAACAACAATTTACTAAACTATTACAAAAGGACCTGAAATGACATTGTACGAAAACAGCCGGGTAAAAGGCACGTTTACATGCACCGGATTTAGAACATATTTCAGATTAATCGCTGGTCCTTGAGGGCGCTCAGTCTCATCAATATTCTCATTGTTTATTACATGTTTTCAACTATCCTGATATAGAACCAGTATTCTGTTAGCGTTGATTAATTCACACTTCATTTGGATGACGATTACAGGCTGTTTTCTCCTTAATTAATTAACCAACTCATTTAAAATAACACTGTAGCAATGTTTGAGAAATTAGTGTTTCTTTGTTAGTGACAGAGTGTAGAGATTACACACTAAGAGTTCTAAAAGAACAGAAATATATAATGGTTTTGTCAATGAGCACATCGTTCATGTCTACATTATATGCCGTAAGGAAGATTAACATTTTATTATCTTGTCTCTTAACAGTTGTGTTATAAACGTTCTTGGTAGCTGTCCATATTCCCCGAGAAACGTTCAATTTTCCTCAAACGCTGAGTTGATTGTCTGTCCATGTTTGCGGTATATAAAATCAATGGTTAAAAGTTGATATAACAATTTTATCGCCTTGACCTAAAGTCTGAGATGTTTTAAACGCTGTTTGGCAAAAGCACTCGCTACATTTCTGTGCATGGCTAAGATATTCCTGAAAACGATCAAATTCACGAAAATTTTTATTGCATGGATTGCTCGTGCTACTTCAACACCATTATAAGAGGACATCAATCCTCAATATCATATACAACTTAACAGACGAATATTGTGTCATAGATACATTGGTGATGAATTTCGTTTCATTTTTGAGTGTTTGTATTTTGTTAACAGCAGGAAAGGGTTTTTTTGTGGTTTTTTTTCGAAACCTAACTATTTGAAGAAACATATCATACGTTATATTGATCTGCTTATGAACACTTTAGTTAACCATTTAGAATACAAACAAGAACTTTCATTTATTAATGAAATTATATTAAGATTCACATGAGCCAAATATTACATCAATTTAATGTTGTGGAAAGTTTTTTGGAAGTAGTTGCTGTAATAATGAATCTCCCGCGAAAGTTTTAATTAATTGATAGATCCTTACTCTGACCTTTCATTTTAATTACAATAGATTTACCCACAAACATTGACATGTGCTCTTTTGATGGTGAAATTCTTATTGTGTCCACTAATCTGATAATAAGAATTGGACAGGTCAGGGATCTATGCATAGTTCAATACTATCATGCTATACTGGCTGTATCTAAAGCGTCATCTATTATGTAATTGTATTTTTACCTCGTGTTGTCATGTTTGCATGATCAGACTGGAATATTTGCATGATCTGAGTGGAAATTTTGCATGATCTGAGTGGAATAAAAATGAAGAAAAATCTTTATCACAGTGGACTACATATAATATTAACATGTCATGGGAAAACGATACTTAGTCTTCTGTTATTGTTTGACGTTTGATTCAAAAGCATATTGTCATAAATTTTATCATTTAAACATCGATTCATCATCATAATGCAAAATGTAATGTTGGTTTGTAATTGAAATAGATAACTGTTGGAAAAGAAGATATAAATCTATCAGTATTTACTCTTTTCTGTCACGTGACTTCATTTCAAACACGCTTTCATTCTGATTTCATTTATTAAACAAAATACAAATATTAGATAATTCATTCACTCGGTTTTCAATTAAACATTGTTTGATAATAAAGATGTTAATTGTTTGATGGAACTATCAATACTCTCACGCGTTGTCGGGATGAAACAAACGTGATTTAAAGTAATTATATTAAAGTTACATCTAACAAATAAAAACAAATTGATAATGCAATTGTATAAATTTAATGTAAATATAATTTTGAATCTAAAACAACAAATACACGCGTTAATTTGATTTGACAATCTAGTAAAATTAAATCATTACTATATACCTTTTACCAATCAACCTGAAGAACGTACATCCCAAAATAATGTTAAAAATATATTTTTGGAAGTCAACAAAATTTTCGTTTGCCTCCATATCGAAACGTGTCATTGTTACGTTAAATCTGCAGCCTGTCTCAAAGAATAGAAACGTCGCTTACATATTAAAGACAGAAATATAGTTATTTCATTGGTTTTGCCAACCATTTATATATTATATGTATTTCATATTCTAGTTGATTCAGTTTGACCTATTGATTTTTTTAGGCAAGGGCTGTAACACCGCAAAACGTCCGTACCGCAAAACGTACGCGCGTGGACGTTTTGCGGCGCATATCGTACACATGTGGACGTTTTGCGGTGCATATCGTACTTGGTACGTTTTGCGGCGAGAGTGTGCCTTTGCGCCCCATATCGTCCATTTTTTCTGTATTAAAATATATTCATTATAAACGTTACTTTTATTGGTTCTGTCACTTTCATATTGTTTCAGGTAAAGATATGAAGAAATAAACATTAAAGTGCCATATTTTTGTGATCCTATATAATTCTGACTTTTTTTTATTTAAAAAAAGAAGAAATATGCTTTAACCGAGGATGTTTTTCGTATAGATTTTTTTATGAAATGAAACCAAGCAGCAGCAGCAGAGATATAAAAACGATGATATTGAAATAAATGTAATCTTATAGACATACAGAAAAGGACGGCTATACGGACGGACGAACCGGAGATTGGACTAAGTGAATGACAAAAATATTAAAATTAAGCTTTGCTTTGGACAAAAGCTTTTCATATAATTGCATCAAGAAGTGGGAATGATTTTTTGTGTTCTTGTTGACTATGGAGGTTTGGTTCTATCGTTCATTTTTACGGGGGATGAATGAGGGCTTTTGACAGCGTAGTCGTATTTGAGCAAGAGAGATTTTGTCGCGGGGGGGGGGGGGGGACGTGGGATGAGGTTGCTTTTAGCCGCCTAGTCATATTTAAGAGAGAGAGAGAGATAGCATTTGTCGAGGGAGAGAGATTTTAGCCGCCTTGTCATATCTGAGTGAGCGAGCTATTGTTGTGATGGGGGAGGGGCCTAGTCATATTTGAGCAAGAGTGCAAATCGTTTTGTTTGAATGCCATAATGTAATTTTATAATTGAACAATGCAATTTTATATTTGAACACAGCAAAAGGTCATGGTGGCTTTATATCGCCCACCTGTCTATAAAAGCTCCACATGACAAGGGTAGATAACATTGAATTTTACAAATTAAAAGCAAGTACATTATAATTATGTACATGGTCAGAATCTGGGTAACTGATATCAGTACTCAATTCTACGTCTGAAATGGTCATCAATATCCAAATATCTGTAAATGACAAAGATGTTGTAATTTAAGCAAAATTCAATAGTGACCTTGAGGTCAAGGTCATTTCAAGGTCAATATTATAGTTGAACTGTTCAAGATGTCCGTCCTGTCATAAATGTATGAATGACATCTGATCATTGATAACAAAGAAATTGCAGTTTTATCACAATTCAATAATTTGACTTTAAAATATTTCTTTATTTTTATTATTCAAAGGCAAATAACTCTTGACATATTCAGTCGTTTTAGCTCATAAATAAACTTGATCGAGACTTATTGTTATACATATTCTGTATAAAAGAATTAAGAATGGAGAAGAAACGAAAGCACTAACAAGGTGAAATAAAGTGCGTTTTTTTGTTGTTGTTTTTTTTGGTTAGATTTAGCCTATAATCTAACTTTGATTAGATTTTTATGGTCATAGATATTCTGTTAAAGATTGTCAAGATTGAAAAAGAAATGACAGCGCTGGAGTGGTAACAATGCGAAATATAACAGATATTGTAATTCAAGGGCAGATAACTCTGGACATATTGCTTAGGGTATGTGGATGCTAGAGTTGTTACAAGCTAAATTTGGACGGACAGACAGACAGGCGCATACTCAGGTGAACTAAAATTAACACTCAATAACACCTGATAATAACTGGTCAAAATTAACGAAAATTATATAAGCTTTAAAATATGGACGTTATGCGGTTGGACCATGCCTTTTTTGCCGCAAAATGTACGTCAGAAAAATGTGGACGATATGCGCCGCAAAACGTTCATATACGTACGTTTTGCGGTACGGACGTTTTGCGGTGTTACAAAGGGCACACGCGTTCTTTTACTTGGGTACCATACGCCTTATTTGTTCATGACATGGCTCGAAAGCGTCGCATTTCAAAATTACACTATTCCATGTTTAATTGTTGATTTCTCCTTTAGAAAGTGCTTGTGAACGGTAGCTTGCTCCTACCACTGACGGGTCTGCAACGATTACAATTTTGCCTTTCTTTTTGGAGTTCTTTTTTCTTCATGTTACTGGATTACCGTTTTTAAATGTTGACAAATCAATGCATCTTTTTCTTAAAAGCACACTATGATATAAATGAACACTCTTTTATTCTACTTTATATTAAGAAAACAAAACGGTAAAATCGAATACATCTTTTAATGAAACTGGTTTTTTAAATGTATTTTCAAAGATAGGGAATATTCGTTAATATGTTGATTATTAAATATTAAGAACTGTTCAATGAATTGAAAATGTGCCGAATTTTAGGCAACTTAAGTCCAAAATATGCATGGATTTTAATTCTCGAAAGCTTTTATTTTTTACTTATTCTATTTATCAATATCTATATACAAACAAAGATGTTATTATTGATACTTCTGAAAAGCTTTTATTCGTTACATATTTTATTTACCAATATCTACATACTTATCAAGATGCTATTATTTTTACATACTTAATTGTTCTAAAAGGTGCAGACAATGATTTAATTCATTTAAATGAAGTAGTGATAATGATCTTTGTACATAAAATATATCACATTGTCTCTAAATGACCAATGATAATAAATCGTAGCTATATATCATATCCCATGTATGTAGTATCTTGTATTAACACAAAACGTCACATAATTATCTCCAATGATTCAATATTCCAGTCTTTCCTTTGATACCATATTGTTGTGTGTATGTTTTTTTTGTATAAGAAAATAATGTTTACATGTCGTCAAGAAATTTCACATATCTGTTTGGAAACAATCCCTCCTTGCCCTTACATTCACCATGCCACTGTCCATTTGCAAACATCTTTGTTACAACCACTATATCACCTTCCTGAAAATACAACAACACAAGCTTTTTGTGACCATTCCTTTAAATTATAAAATTTAGGACAAGTCCACGTGTGATTATGTAAACAGGGATCAGAAATTTTGCACACTAGCTATTAAAATAGGCCATGATCATCTGCCATGTAAGGAGAGGTTAATAGCAACTAAAAATTAGTCGATTTCTTTAAAA